>NC_034606.1:35189549-35197692 GCF_900095145.1 Mus pahari
AAGGAAGGAAGGAAGGAAGGAAGGAAGGAAGGAAGGAAGGAAGGAAGGAAGGAAGGAAGGAAGAGCTTCAGAACAAACCATGATTTCATCTTAGAAAATGAAATTTGGGGGTTTTCATTAACAGCATCTGGACTCCAGAGGGATGACTCCTTTAATCCTTTATACCCGACAGCCTTATTTGCTTTGGCATCGCTCCTACATCTCACCTGGCTTCCTTATATAAGGTAGGGAAAGATCATTAGTTGTTTCAGGCTCTGAGGACTGGCAGCTCAGCACCAAGATATGTTGAGGTTGTTGACTCTGAATCATTGAACACTGCAGTAATAAACATGCTGATAGCCTGTATATATCCTCTGCCTCTCCATTCCTGGTGACAATTGTCATGCATTCCTAGGTAATTTGAACATCTACATGAAGCTACCTTCCTCTTGTCATACCCAGTTCTCTATCAGATTACCAGGAGCTAGGGAGAATTGCAGCTGAGCCAGAGTCAGACGGACAAGGTGTATCATTTATGTAGAGATGGAGTAATAGGCATGGATTTTAAAATTTGATGTAGAGCTGAAGAAATTCAATAAAAAGTGGGTCTATAGAGGCATGTTTTACTGTGTGTGAATGTTTTCATAAACACCTATGAAGAGATAATACTGTACAGGTGAGTGTAATAAAAAAGGACTTTCCTTTTCATTCCTGCCAATCTGGCCCTTTCACACATTCTCTGATGAGAGAGAAATATGGGCTTATTGGGACTGTTCTTTCTTGCTTATCTAGTTTCCTTTTCAACCTTTCTAATCTTACTCCCCCGCCTTTCAGATTTTATTGAATTTTTGCAAGAGAAAAGAATTTTGCTAGAAAGGGTTTTCCTAGAAAGAGCATGTTAACCTGAATTGCTGACAAATGCGCACCTCTGCAAATGCATCAGGAGTCACCCGCAAATAGGGTGCAGCATCCTAATGAACTCGGCTGTCTCAGGGGAAGCAAGAAAAAGGCATAGAGAATGCTCTGCATGTGTTAGAGGAGGCAATTATCCTGGAAAATGTCTAGTGCTCAAGGTTCTTGGGAAAACATACTGGCTTTAGAGATGGGTATACCTGGTGTTAATACCAAATTCAACTTTCAGCCATCTCTGACCTCCCTCAGATCCTGGCTTCCTACAACCCCAACTCGATGTGAAGTTATAGTTTGTTCCTTTACAGGATAATTGGAAGAATAAATGTGATGAGAGCAAGCATATTATTGTCTTGGTGTCACAGTTCATATAATCTCAGTTTCCTATTTTTCCAAAACAAGAAAAGTTGCAAAAATTAAAATAAAATATATAAAATAAAATGGTAAAGGGTGAGACCTTTATACTGGCCTAGGTTTTGGACAACAAAGGATTAAAATGTGAATGAACATCCTTCTCTTCCAATAATAGTCTCTCTTCTGTATGTTTCATCGGTTCTATCTGTTCTTCATCTCCTATTTCACCCTAAACTGTATGTGTGTCTCTGTTTGTGTTTATGTTATGTGTGTGTGTGTGTGTGTGTGTGTGTGTGCGCGTGCGCGCGCACGTGAGTGGAGAGAGAGAGAGAGAGAGAGAGAGAGAGAGAGAGAGAGAGAGAGAGAGAGAGAGGAGAGAAATTGATTAAGGGACAATATTAAGGCACAAGACAGCAAGTGGATGGCAAAGCTAACGATGAATAAGAACATGTTGAAATGGCCACAATGATTCCCATTGCATTACAGACTAAATTTAGAATTAAATTTATCAGAAATAAAATGCCTCTTTAAATTGAACTGAATACCTGCTGGAATTAATAATCTAAAATATTTATATTTTATCTGGGTAAATCACTATAAAATTACATTTGTTTTTTCACCTTTTGAGATTATAATATAATTGCATCTTCTCCCCATTCCCTCTCATTCCTCCAACTCCTCCTGAACACAGCCACCCCCCTAACAGGGTTATTTAAAATAGTTTCTTAGGATTTATTACATGTCTTCTAATTCGTAGTGACTCTTTTACTTCACTCAGTAGCAGCTGCTCGTTCCAGTCTGCAGGTATATCTCCTGTTCTGATCTCCAGCTGTATCTACCAAGAAGGAAACAGAAATCCTACATTGAATATCTTTAGCACCATCCTGTCTACACTCACTTCCTGTCATGTATAATCACCAGAGATTTGTTGGGGAATAAATACAAAGTTTGAGCTTATCATACATTACAAAACTTAAGAAAAACAAACAAAAAAACCCACCAAATAACAAAACCCAACAACAACAAGTTTTAAAGTGAGAACATATAGGGTCAGAGTTTTAACAAAATGAATTTTAAACAATTATAGGACATTTTTTTTATCTCTCTTCTGAAGCAATTTTTGCTAATTATGTACTTCATGGGTTGTTAGTGAGGTAGAGATAAAGATCTTCTATGCTCTACAATACCACTGATATCATTTCTCTCAAATTGATATTTTTATTGGCATACTAGCCTACTTCTCTTCTCTATTATTTTAGCCTGTGTACGCTTAACTAACTAGGTTGATTTTTTTCTTAGGAACAGGACTTCATCTTCTGTTGAAGTTCACACAGTGATCAGAAAAGGGAGCCTCACCATGAATGAAGTAGCTACTTAGATTTCTGAAGACATTAGTTTCCCTTTAATGGTTTCTAGGTCCCTTGCCAACAAATCAAAGGGGGTTTAATTTTCCTTCATGAAGTTTTCATTGAGCATTATACAATGAACTACAATCTACGTCTGGTGTTTCTGATTATCCTGCTAATGTATTATTCAAATCTCTTCTTACTCTAGTCAAGCTCACTGGAGGTTTCCTTTATTTTATTACCAATTACCACCTGTATCAGCTGAAAAAAATTATATTGTTCCATTTTATCCAATAATGCTACTCATTAGACACTTTAAAGAAAAAGCTGCTCATGAAAGGATTGAAACGCCCTAGTAAATTGGGTTTCAATTCATTTTCTAAACAAATATACATTTAAAATATTAAGTCTACAATAGGGAGATCCAGATCCTACTGTCAGTGGTGTTCTGATTAAGAAGCAGCCAAACTTCTACTATAGTTTACTAATCTGCCCAAATTTTCACCATGTGAAGAATGTCAGGGGTTTACTTCTATAGGATACTTAATTTTCAAATGGGGTATGATTTATTAATCTAATTCTTGTCAGCTTGCAATGCCCAAATCTCCCAATGGTGGTATTGCATTATGTTTTCCAGTTTTTCATGCAGACAACATGACAAAGACTTTGTTGTTTCTCTTTCTGGTTTTTTTGCTCTTAGTACCTGGTTTCCATAGAACTGTGCTACATTCTCACCTTTTAAAAGTATCTAGGCTTTGTCTGCATTCAAGGGGAAGGTATAGGATTATATAGAGACCCAAACAACTCAGCTTTTGGCATGCTCATAACCAACATCTATGAAAAAATGCATGAAGACATGAGCAGGCATGATTTCATGGGGCTTTTTCTCCCTCCCTCTTCTTTCCCTCTCTCACCCTCTCTTTCCTTCCCTCCCTCCTATCCTTTTTTCATCCCTCTCTTCCTTTCTTCTTTCCTTTCTCCCTCTCTCCCTCCATCTCTCCCTCCCTCCCTCCCTCCCATCTATTCCTTGCTACCTTTCTTCCTGTTTTCTCTCCTTGTATTATTTCTCTCTTATTTCTTTTTCCTGTTCTTCCACTTCTTCTCTTTCCCTTCTTCCATCTCTTCTCCTTTCTTCTCTCCATCCTTTCTTCTTTCTGTCTCCTTTCCTTCTTTTTTCTCTTCTAATTCATCCTCTGTCCTCTTCCTCTCCATACCAAAGTTCTCATCTTATGAGTTGAGAATAGAACAGCAATATAAAATAATAATAAAAAAATGTATCTGTTTTCTAGATAATCGATATCCAGGGAGCCAAGGTATTGATTTTTCTTGTAAAACATGATGCGGTGCCCCAAGAAACTCAAAAATGTTACAAAATATTTCAGTGTATGAAATAACTTTTTAAAAGTGTTTTCTTCATATATTACATCCTGACAGCAGTTTCCCTTTCCTCTTCTCATCCCAGTACCCCTCCTCCATTACCTTCCCTCTCCTCCACATGCTCTCCTACTCCATACCCCTTCAATAAAGGGAAGACCTCCTAGGGCTAACAACGAAAGATATCATATCAAGTTGCAGTAAGACTAAGAACATCCCCTCATAGTAAGACTGCACAAGGTAACTCAGTAGGAAGAAAATGGTCTAAAGTGTAGGCCAAAGAGTCACAGAGAGCTCCTGTTCCCACTGCTAAGTATCCCACGACAACACTGACTACCCAACCATCACATATATGGAGAGGACCTAGGTCAGACCATACAGACTCCCTGATTGTTGTTTCAATCCCTGTGGGCCCTCACTAGTTAATTCTGTGGGCCATTTTGTTGTAGTATCCTTGACCTCTCTGGTTAGTATAATTCATTCTGGCCCTCTTCTGCATGATTCCCAGAGCTCTGCCTAATGTTTGGCTATGGGTCTTGCTATCTCTTCTCATTAGTAGCTAGATAAAATCTGTATGATAATGATTATACTAGGCTCCAGTCTACTGGTATAGCAGAGTATCATTAAAAATCATTTTATTGACTTTCTTTTCTTTTTTTTTTCTTATTATTATGTTTGGTTCTAGATGGAATGAAAACAGGAAGAAACAGGATGGACATAGGGAGTACTGTGATAGATGAGTGAAATTGGGTGGTATTTCATGGCTGAGGTGGAAATCATGTACAATGGAAACTACTGAGAATCTATGAGACTGACTCTAGAGAAAACTCTCAGTAGTGGCAGATATAAAGACTGAACAGTCTATCTTCTGAAACCAAGACTTCCAATACAGGGATTGGACCATCAACCCAGACATAAAACCTTTAACCTACAATTTGTCCTGCCTGCAAGATATGACGGGGAAACGTGATTTGGAATATGTGGGTGTGGACAAAAACTGACTGGTCCAACTTGAGACTCATGCCATGAGAGGTAGCTTACCCCTGACACTGCCTGGAAGGCCAGGACCCAGTGGATGAATAGCCAAGAAGCCTAGGATTGTGGGGCCATGGGTGTAGGCGAAGAGGGGGTAGGGAGAGAGTCCACATCCAACCAGAGTTCCTATACTTCTACATGGCTTGGGGTGGGCATCTGGCTGTATAAACCATTGACCCCACATGACAAGGGGTAGACAAGGAGCAGCCCCAAGTACCAGGTTCTCAGTCTCTGGCATCCCACACTGGATACAGCAGAGGAACTGAGAACAGAAGAGGGGCCCCTGGACAACACTCTTGGCCCCAGAGATATGGTAAGAGGGCAGAGGGAGAGAGGTTCCCATGCAGGTGAGAGTCTTTAGTCCTATCATCCAAGCACAGTAGGCCTTGATGAACAGAGACAGTCTATGGTTTTAGAGCTTTATTATAGAAAGACAGGGGGAAGAGAGAAGGTAAAAGAAAGAGAGAGAGAGAACAGTCATGGCCAAGAGGAGAGAAGGGGGAAGGGGAAGAGAGAACAAGAGTTAGAGAGTAAAAGTGAAGGCTTAGAGAAAGAAAGGTAAAAACATAGAGAGAGAGAGTAAGGAAAGTAAAAGCTTAAGAGAGTGAGAGAGCAAGGAGGGGCCAAACAGCTCCTCTTATAGTGGTGTTGTAGCTGGGTAACTGTAGGGAGGAATCTAACCAGAAGGCCAGACATTTGACAGGAGGCAGGGGTCCAGGAGACACTAGGGAACACCTTCCATCCCATGTAGGTGAAAATTACCACCACCAGGTTTCACCAGGGTTCAGACCTCAGCTTGACTGGAGACCAGGCCATTTGTACATAGCCCATTGCCCCACATAGGATAACATTTTATTTTTGATCAAATGTTGTAAATGTAGTATGTACCACATGACATGAAGATAATTAGGACCTGTGACTGCTATACCAGTATAGGATGGCATGATTCCTTTGTTCATTTGTGTAGCAATGTCAAAACACTACAGACTATAACACTTAAAAAGAAGGGAAATATCTTTTTATCAAAAATATCTACATGCTGAAAGTAGATGCAAGGGGCCATTATGTTTGGTGTCTGCTCTAGACCTAGGCATCTCATTCTTACATGGTGCCATGATTTCATGTACTGCAAGGACAGGAAGGATGGGACATGGTAAAAATTTAAAAAGTGAACCAAGTACTGCTTTAAAGGGCTTTAATCCCATGTGTAGATATGATGTTTTAGTCTATCACATTATTAAAGACTCTACATCTTACAAAAGCAAAAAAAAAAAAAATAAAAATAAAAATAAAAAATAAAAAGGCACGTCCAGCAACATCTGATTTTTTTCTCCCATTCATATGTTTGTGGGCACAGTGCATGTTTCTCTGTGTGCCCACATGTATGTGAGACATGTGTTTGGGGGGGTCTGTATAATATGAAGGTCTAAGGTGAATATTGAGACTACTTCTCAATTTCTCTTCTACCTGCTTCTTTTGAGACAAGATCTCTTGATCAAACTCACCTTTATGGCTTACTCTGGGGTCACTTCTCTTTTGGTGATGGGGTTATAGGCAAGTTACCATACACATTTGTCATTTCCATGGGTTCTGGGGATCCAAACCGTGGTCCATTTTCTTGAATGGCTAGTGCTTTAATCATCAAGCAATCTCCAGAAACCAGCAATTAAATTTTGGAAGAAATAGTTTCAAACTGGAGCATTCAATGTGGCAAAAGTTCCTTTGAATACAAAGCTCTCATTGCTTAGATTTTGTAAGGTACCAGATTCTATTATCATATCAGATAGCAAAACTATATTCTTTCAGCTGTGAGCAATCTTTAACATGTAAAGGGAAGAACTATTTATAGCTAACAACATTTCTTAGATAAAGCTACAAATTCATTTTTTCCTTAAAAGTTATCTTCTTCAATAAACAAAAACAAAGAAAAAACAAACAAAAAACAAAGACAAATGATCAGACAAACAAAATCATTAGTAAGCATGAGTACAATGGATAATAATTCTCACACTGCATTTTGTGTCCTTCAATATGATAGAATGGAAAAGGCTAGCATGGGGAGGTTGGTTGATTGAGTCTGTTGTCTTATGATCTGTTTAGTGTATTTATTTATCAACTACATATACATCTGCAGATATTGAGGAACAAAAGCTTGCTGCCTGTAGTAACATTTGAGTTGTTCTCCTAAGGCTACACAGCTCTGTTCATTACCTTGTGAGGCTAAATGCAAAGTGTAGCAAATGAAGTGAATGCAGAGTATTGCACCTTAGGACACCTGACTTCTCCTCAGATGTAGACATGACTGACACCAGTGTTTTTGTTTCCGAATTGAGACCACAAATTTCTGAATTAAATTTTCTGAGTTAGTTCTCACTGGACACCCATCCTAGTTTGAGTTTTATGTCAGTTACTCAACAGGAATCCAGATCATCTGTGTATCCTATATATAAAGGCTTGTCCCAATCCTGAAAATCTGCAGCCTGTGGAACTGGCATAGTACTTGAAATATGCACTAACTATAAAATGAAAGGATATTAACATTTTTATTTTTTTATTATTTAGAATTAATTTTTAATGTAAATATTTTTGATTGTGTTCTTCTCATTCCCCAAGTCCTTCCAGATAATTTGCTCCCTCTACATACCCAAATTGAAGTTTTTTTCTCAGAAAACAAACAAAAAACCCAATATAACAACAAATCCACCAAAACCAAGAAAATAAAAAAATACCTAAGCAGAAGCAACCCACCATTGAAAGAAGTCACATCAAAGAGGAGATAAATAAAAGCATCAAGCAACAGCAAAAAAACCTGTGGAGTCAATTACACGTTGGTCAATTACTACTGAACATTGATTGGGCCTACTTTGGAGAGATTCATATATCTGATATCGTTCTACTGGAGAAAACTGATTTTTTTCTCTATCCCAGCATGTACGAATGCTAGTTCAGTTGTTAACGTTTAACAAAGTGGCTAGGTTTTCTTTCTTTCATTCATTTATTCAACCACTCATTCATTCATTTAATGAAGGCATATGTATATCCCCATTTTAAGCAGAATTGAAATAGGCAAAAAGGAACATTAAACTAAATGGAGAGAAACTCAAAGCAATCCCGCTAAAATCAGGGACTAGACAAGGCTGCCCACT
>NC_034606.1:35200824-35202040 GCF_900095145.1 Mus pahari
GTGATACCTCATCACTGTTGTTTATTTTATATCAGTTATTGTTAATCTTATATTTTGCCTAATTTACAAATTAAGTTTTTTTGTTTTCAATTTTGTTTTCATTATTTTATTAGATAAACTAACCAGTACCCCCAGAGCTCGTGTCTCTAGCTGCTTATGTAGCAGAAGATGGCGTATTCAGCCATCATTGGGAAGAGAGGCCCCTTGGTTTTGGAAACTTTATATGCCCTAGTACAGGGGAAGGTCAGGGGCAAGAAGTGGGAGTGGGTGAGTAGGGGAGCAGGGGCTGGGAGAGGGTATGGGGAACTTTCGGCATAGCATTTGAAATGTAAATAAAGAAAATTTAAAAAAAAAAAAAAAAGAAATAGGCAAAAAGGGAAAAAAAGTACTCGGACACAGGAAAAGTACCAAGGGAGCTGAAACAAGTTCATTCTATGGGATCTTGTTGGGCAATTTTCTCAATTGTTGTGTCCAAATCCTTAACAGAGGCAGTGTAAGGGATTGAAGGTTCATTCTGTAGCAAAATAATAGAGTTCATTATGGGAGGAAAAGCATGACAGTTGACACAAATCAGTCTGTGACAGCAAAACATTTCATGGGAATTGATGATATCTTTGCCAATGAGACATTACGGAGCATGGTCTTGAAGCAGAGTTAGGTTATAACCCTCAAGGCCCAACCATAGTGGCCCATGTCCCATAGATGCTACAATCTTGCAAAGTAGCACTGGTATCAGGGCATTAACCATTCAAGCACATGAAACTATGAGAGACTTCTCACAATCAAATCACAATGAGACTCTTTGGTAACCAACCATAAGTGAAACAGAACACTCAGTGGACAACCATGTAGAGAAACATATTGAGTATGCAGTGGAAATTAGGTAACATGTTTTCAAGCTGTTCTATCTGCCTACAATTTTGTGTTCTGAGATAATCTCCATCTGGCTATATTAGAACTCAGCACACAACAAGCCTAAAAGGGAATAGGGCCCCTGAAGAAAGTGTTGGTTTGGATTGGGATTTCTTTTTAGAGCATTAACATTAAAGAGAACCAGTCTTTACCAGGTTTAAAGACTCAGGTTTGACCCCAGTTCTGATATCTCTCAGCACTGAAAATTTCAATGGAATTAATATTGGTAGTAAGAAGTTATTATTACTGGATGATGATCTAAGTTATTTCATACACACACACACACACACACACACACACACAC
>NC_034606.1:35205098-35206994 GCF_900095145.1 Mus pahari
GAGAGAGAGAGAGAGAGAGAGAGAGAGAGAGAGAGAGAGAGAGACCCAAGCCTAGCTAAGGAGCTATAGGTATTTTTGATAGCTGCTGAGAAAAAAGAGAGTTGGTTTTGTTTGAAAATGTGACCCCCTGGAACATTGGCCATTCTTCAAGTTAGGCTCACAACTAACACTATTTGGGCAACACAAATCAGACTAAATATAACATAATATTAGGTGGGTAAGGAGGCAGAGGTGAATCTTGGAGGAACTAGGAAGTAGGGGAATACTATAAAAATACATTTTATACAATTTCCCCCAAATTAATAAAAACAATACTTAAAATAGTATCTTAAACTCTTAGAAAAAATTAAAAAGTAGAATCAGGTAAAATATACTATCCTGATTCTACACTAGTCTACCATGAGAGTTGGCTTTTTTGCAAAGTTACACAATTTTCTAGTCATATTCTGCAATAGGTCCATCCTAACTTCTGCTGTATTTTGTGGTTCATCATAATGGTTTCCACCTTTGTGAATATATTTTTATGGTCACATGACCTCCCAACATGCAAAGCCGATCTAACCTATGACATCTTCTCACTACACACTCAGGCTGACTGGCTGCAGGGAAGTCTCCTGAGTATACTTCTGATAATTTTGGCATGGAGAGAATGATGTATCAGAGCATATCATCGTTGGGGTGATCATAATTCAAACAACGATATCAGATACTTCGTGGTGTCCATATTAGATCATGTATGTTGATATAAGAGCTTGATCTGTGTGGTGTCTAGTCTACTTCTTTCATGAGAAACAGTTTGTAATTCTGAGATGATGGTGATTAAAAAGTTATATCAATAGCCCAGAAGCAGAAAATTGCAAACTGGTTTCTCTTATATCAGGAAAACGAAGCAGGGTAGCCATCTAATGAACTCTGTGCTGGCTAGATACTGTTCCTAGAAGCTAGGAGCCAAGAGTGTTCTCCAGTCATTTAAACATTCTGCACCTTAACAAGGATGTGTTAGAAAATATTATCCTATTAGAGCAGCTTTGGATGTCAAGAAATAATGATTCTACACCAACATCATATACATGGTATCCTCTTTTTGAAGGTATGTAAAGGTATACATATGTGTGACTACACAGAGGGCATTATTTAGGGGAAGGATTGTTGACAGAGTTAAAGGCAGTTTGGAATATGAAGAGAGACCTGCCTTAAGTAAAGAATACCATTACTTTAAATAGGGTTTGGCTATAGGCTTGTGGTAGAACAGTTCCCTACTGTGCATGAGAACTAAACTTAACATCAGTTGCAGAGCCCCTCACATAAAGTTGCTGACACATTCATGATAAGGGACATCTGAGGTACCCTGCACTTTCAGGAAGCTTGGGTCATTAAAGGTCTAGCACTAACCTCAGCACGCTACTTGATTTTCCACATTTGCAGTAACTCTTTTTCCAGACCAACCTGATCCCATCTGTGTGTGTTCCTACGTGCCATTTCCATTAAGCAGGGCAGCAATGTCAAGATCTGCTCTGCCTTATTGGATTTTTATTGAGCAGCCAGCATCACATCTGCGGCAAGGATTATTGTAGCTGTCAGTATTATCATAATAATCAAATAAGAGAAGTGAGGTCTCTCTTTCAGTGGGGCCATTTGACATTTTGCATGTGTCTGTCTCCTTACCATCACTTTAGTCTGTTTAGAGATTGACTCAGCCTGCCCTCCTGCCAATCCAATGCTTTAAAATATACATAGATCTTTCAGAGAGTCCTGGGTAACATTCAAAGTGGAAGGGCTGCTACTGTTTGCAGGCAGAGAAAGTATACACAGGGTGTGGTTTCTTTTGTGTCTTTCTTTCTTTCTTTCTTTCTTTCTTTCTTTCTTTCTTTCTTTCTTTCTTTCTTTCTTTCTTTC
>NC_034606.1:35207014-35224967 GCF_900095145.1 Mus pahari
TTTCTTTCTTTCTTTCTTTCTTTCTTTCCTTCCTTCCTTCCTTCCTTCCTTCCTTCCTTCCTTCCTTCCTTCCTTCCTTCCTTCTTTCTTTCTTCATACCTTTTTTTCTTGTTAATAAAATTATTTTATTTCAAAGAACTCATGAATAAATATATCACACACATAGATTAATATAGCTACTCAAACCACTGCCAGGTCCCTCTGTGATCTCATTTTAAATTAGTTCTTTCATTTATTTATTAGTTTATGTGGGTTTGTATGAACACCTGCTTGTATTCCAGATAAAATGCAATCCACATGTGTTTATTTTATTTTCTATTTAATTTAACATGTTTTAATTTTTTTACTTACTCAGTTTACATCTTGCATACTGTCCCCTTACAGTCACTCCCTCCCACAATCCTTCCCCCAATATCCCTTCCCCTTCTTTTCTGTACAGGTTCTTCCCCATGCCCTGTCCCTGTGTATTCCCCTCACCTTGGCACTTCAAGCCTCTGTGAGGCTAGGCCCTTCCTATCCTATTGAGGCCAGACAAGGCATCCTAGAAAGAAGAACATATCCCACATACAGGACACAGCTTTGCAGATAACCCTCATTCCAGTTTTTCAGGACCCACATGAAGGTCCAGCTGCACACTTGCTACATACGAGTGGAGAAGCCTAGGTCTAGCCTGTATATGTTCTCTGGTTGGTGGTTCAATCTCTGAGAACCACAAGGGTAAAGTTCAGTTGACTCTGTTCATCTCCCTTTTGGAGTTCCTATCCTCTTCAGGGCTTGCAATCCTTCCTTCCTTTCTTCTTCAATGTTCACAAGCTTCATCCACTGTTTGGCTCTGGGTACCTGTATCTGTCTGAGTCAGCTGCTAGGTGGAGCCCACATATGTCTATTTTCAAGTTCTATTCTGTGGATCCAATGTCTAAACTCCAGTTATCAGGTTTGGAGGCAAGTCCTTTACCTACTGAACTTCCTGGCCAACTCCATGCTCTCAGTCTTAAAAGCATAACTTCACCGACACCACCAGACATCCTTTCTACCGAGGGTCCATAGGGGTACGTTGCATTGACTTTTTTATTTCTAGAGTATTGTATGTAGCTTATTGTATTCCTTCCTCCTATGATTTTGGTGAGTTTTCAATGTAACTATAATTGTAAATTCTAGAACCTGTGACTCTCAGAAATACTCATTAATGAGCTTATCTATAACTAGGGATGTTTACTTGATATAACATGACCAATATACTGCATAGCCTTCCTAATGGTTTCTACACCTACAGAATTTGGACCCAGTACTACTGTTTAATGAGGAGATGGCTGCCTCTTTGTTTCACTACATGGGCTTTTACAAAGATAGCCTTGGCTCAAATGTCCTCCCCAAATCCACTATTTCCAGGACTTGTTAGGCGAGGAATTGTAACTGTTGGATTCCAACTTTGTCACTCACTGAACTATGCTCAAGGGCAGAGATACATGTCCTAACTTCTTCAGACAGTGTGAGTGACCAACATTATAACACTCTCAGTAATTTTAACCAATGGAATTTGGTGTTTCATGTATAATATTGTTGGCATGTGTGACTGTGTGTGTTTATAGGTACTGAGTCCATTTTAGTTACTTTGATGTGAAACTTGAAATTATGAACTAAACCTAAGAAATGTAATCGCCTAAGAAAACTATTATATTGAGAACCATAAGCTTTTATTAGCATCTAGAGATAAATAATGTTCCCAACACAGTGGTAATCAGGCTTCCAGTGGAATGTGGTAGAAGAATCTTTAAGTGAACCATGTGTGCAGACTGTAATGACACAAATGTAAATAGAGCCTTGTAATATAGAGACAGGAATGACTCACCTTTGTTTTCAAATGTAGTATTTTTAAATATAACTTTATAATGTATTCAATAATTATTATTCCTCTCTGTATAAATATTTATCTGACATGGCAATGTATCAAGAGTTTACAACATTCATAAATTGCTATAGTTTAGCTTCTGCTTCCTGAAATAGACAGAAGATGAATGAATAACTAAATTAATACAAATCATAGGTGGAGATAAGAATTATGCCATATGAAAAGAAAGAAGACTTAATATACTTAGACTGGCGCACAATTCTCAGACTTAATTAGGGTGTTTAGGATATTAAAGATTGGATTGACAAGAAGGGGCCAATTATTCCTAGGTTTGAAACAAATTTATGGTGGGAGCTGTCCACACAGGTGTAGATGGCTGGGGCACACGGAGAACTTATGTTTTGAAGAGTTAGTAAGATTTCTGTGAGAGTTTAGACTTAACTTCTCCTTGTTGTGGGTTGCCATAGATATCCCATCTCTGAGAAACTATGATAACTATGGTCTCAAATGGATGTGCTGTAGTATTCAGGGACATTTAGGGGTTTAACTATAGACATCTTAGGCTTCTGTCTTGTTTATATAAGACTATTACAAAATAGACATATGAGGATTCCCTGAACTATAGACCAGTACTTCTTACAGTTCTGAACTTGCAGAAACTCACAGTCAAAGTGCTGGTCAACCCAAACTTCAGGGCCCACGTCATGGCTCAAATGCATCTGACTTCTTACTATTGCTTCCCAGGGTAGATGGAGAATATTAGCCCTCCGTTGCCTTTGTGAATACCAGTCTCATTATCAGCGCTGAATTCTAATAATATTATAGTGAATTACTTCCTAATCATTCCACTGCAAATTACAATAGCGGTGGAGGATAAGGGTTTCCACATGTGGTTTCAGAGAGCATCACTGAGATTTTACTAATATACATATCCAACACATAGCAGTTCAGGTTCTATCAGTTATTTACTTAGTGATCATTGCTGTTTTTCATTTCACACAGAGAGGATACTAACGTCTTCAACACATACTATACCACAGAGCTGAGGAGGCACCAGCAAGGGCCAGCACATGCCCAGGTCTTGCCCTAGGTCCTCGTTCTGCCTGAGTATTACTTCCACCAGGTCTCTGTGGACGAACCACACCTCTGTTGCTACCGTATATTTGCTCAAATTGTTTCTTCTTCACTTAGGTCTAAGGTCACCTCAATTACCATTAGGAAAGGAACCTCTCGTCTCACCATACTTAAATCCACACATTTCTAGTCTTTGCTGGTGATTTTCTGTTCACATTTCCAGGCAGATAGTCAGTTCAGGAAGGAAAGGCTAGTGCCTGGGCGACATTCTTGAATCTCCTTAGATCTCAGAATAACATGGAGAAAGCATCCGAACTTACTGATGACAAGGTATTGTCAGAATAACTGCTGTTCATACCGAAGTCAGGTGATACTTTCAAAATACCAAGAAGTATATAGATGTCATCTAGGGGTAGAGACTAATATTCTGAGGAAATTTTTAATATTTTATGAAAGGTAAGAAACTTTTTCCTTTCCCTGTGCCTTTTGGCCTCTTCACGTAAATCAACTGAAGAAATAATAAAAAACAATATATTAAAAATAATCAATTCAGTTTAACACACTGAACTGAGCTTATGGAAAGATGAAGTGTAGCTGTCTAATTAGAGAATTAATGTAGGAGGTAAATACCGCAGGAAAGACCCCCATTAAGTCCTGACTGACTACACTATTTCATTATGTTTTAATTACCCTAGATGATTTGTGGCTGGAGACAGATGCCATGCATCATGGGAGATTTAACTACTGTGATTTTCCATTATGCTGGGACAAGAGCTGAGCAAAGCAGATGTTTTCTACCATTGAGATGGGCACTGAGACCTTTCTCCAGAGGAAGAATACATTGTGGATGAAATGATTATTTTCTTAGGTGGCCCATTGCAATATATATACAAACAAAATCACTGGTAAAGAGTTGTCAGATAGCTGGATGGAGGAGACTATATATATATACTTGGATAATAGAAAGGCAAGAAAACTGAATTAGTGCAGGACATGGATCTTCAGTGAATGGGAGGGCTTTTGTATATTGACCTGCTTACGTGTCAGAATAGGCCTTGGGATTGTCCCAGTATCAAAACAATAAAGTGATGGAGCATGTACAGTAGGTATATTTTAGAACAAATGTTAAAATTTACTCTTTCACATCACTGAAATGAGATAATTGGACAGTCTGTCATTATGACAATCATTTATCGTGCTGAAATCCTTTATAAATTATCCTAGTTCTCATCATCTTATAACATACCCATAACTCATAAGAAATCTAGTTGATGTGCAGGGCTTGTTCATGGTTACTGAGCCATAGTAATGTAGAAGAAAACACTCGATGCAAATTAGCTATTATATATGGTTATCCTAGAAGGAAAGGTAATATGTGTCAATTAAAGTGTCTATCCCAGGAATTAATGCTCACTCTTTGCTCAAGAGAAAACAAGCAAACATACATGTATACATGCACAGTGGAACAATAGCAGAAACAAAGCCCTCTACATTGAGAACAATGTTATGTTTGGCCTGTGAAATGTCCTATGGGTTCATATATTTAATCACTTGGTCATTGGGTGGTGACACTGTCTTCAGAGGTTGTGTAATCTTTGACATTTTGACCTTGCTAATAGAGAAAGACTGTAGGGGGCAGGCCTTGAAGGTGATATCCAATACCTTGTCAGTCTCAGCTTTCTTTGCCCCTCAGTCCACCAAGACAGCTTCATCTACCACTGTCATGAACTCCATTACGCCTTTCCTACTACGACATATTACAGATGCTCAAACCATTGGCAGATCCTTTTTCTCTTTTGTTGCTTCTGTAAAGTATTTTGTCTAAGAAAAAGAGAACTAGCCAAGGGTGCCATACGATCCATGAATGTGTTAAGTAGAGATGAGGGCTGCCTCCATTTCCTCTACTCAGGGAAACCCCCAAAGAGAAATGGAAGGTAAAGGGTAAAGTGGTTTAAACAGAAAACTTAATAAATGGAAATGGAATCAAACCTTTATAACCCCAAGCATGCCTTTACCAACTGGCAATTGTTTTATTGTAAGCTTATCTAGGAGTTCTAAGAATTGTCATACCTTTTTGTAAACATATTGAACACAAAGGATTTTTGCTGTGACATTATTTCTTGCTCTGGAGGACATGAAGAAGATACTACAACTTTGCAGAGCAATTTGACGACGCTAAAGTTTTCCACCAAGGTTAATGTTCTCAGATACTTGTTTGAGACATTGAACAAATGAAGCCCTTCATGGATATCTCAGGAAATATATTTGTCTGACTTCTTTTATCCTCTTGTTTGACTGAACATCAGGCTTAAAGTGTTCAAATGTCATAATAGGAGAATGTGTGGAAGCCAAGAATAAACATGTAGAGGACGGTTAATGACATTTCGGGATGCATGCTGATAACAAGTAGAAATCAAATTAAGTTACAACAGGGTGCTATAGCTCTCAACTCTAAAACAATTTATAGAGAGAGTGAATGGAGCTTTATCAGAAGCCCTAAGAGCAATTGATTATGAATGTGATTTTATTATTTTATTCAAAACTTCTTTAAGGAAGATGAATTCTGTTTACAAAAGTAAAAGAGAGCACCATTTTGAAATAAATACATGGGGTGGTGGGTAACAGAACAGACACTTTTCTTCTTGTTTTAGTTGATGATTTGGTTATTAATGCTCTAGTTCTCTGTAATCAAATGTTAACACCCCCATTCCATGTCACCATCATACTTGGTTTCATTATGGCAGTAGAGTGCCCTCTTGTCCCTGCCTGACTCCAGCCCATAAAAAGAAACAAGCTGTTCACATCTGTCTTATCTTTTAATAATGATATTTTAAATTACAGTTATTTGTCAAAAACTCTTAAACTTTAGCTGGGAATCTATAATTCTCTTGACCTACCTCCCCTGGAAAGGGCTGATGTAATTAGAAATGTCCCATTATCAATCATCCAGATAATGTAATCTCTCTCTCTCTCTCTCTCTCTCTCTCTCTCTCTCTCTCTCTCTCTCTCTCTCTCTCATCAATTACATTGGATCAAACCAACTGTATGTCCTTGTGGCTGCAGTGCTGTCATTGCTACTAATGGAATATTTAATATTCCCTTGAGAAGAAGATTCCTGAAGAGTCTTGTCTGCAACTGCCAAACAGGAAAGAGCACTATTTGTATATTTTTTGGAACTAGCAAGAGATTGTAACAAGTATGGTTAAAGGTAGCTCATTTGGAACACAGCAATCTTCTCTTACTTTTTCTGTGGCCTGAAGCTGGTTTTCATTCCTTAGCTCCACAGCTTCCACAGCGTTCCATAGTGTTACTGTTATCACTTACAGTTAATGTGTTTGTAGGCAGATCTTTCCTCCCCAGCTTATTGCATCTGCTTGTGCAAGTGTGTACTCACTGTTCGGGGAGAGTATCAGACTGCTTTGACTTTCCTTCTGTGTGGAAATCCATAGATAGTGTCCTTCTCAAGTGTCTCAATAATCATTGGTAAAAATCACTTCCTTAGGGTTGTCATCTCACTAAATGACTTCACTTTTTCTTTTCTCTTTACTTGTTATCTAGAAATGCTTGAGACATTGGGTGATGTCTAAGTTTGATTGGCAAGAGTATAAAAATTTGGCTTATCATGCTGAAATTTATGAAAACTTATCTAGTATATTTATTTTAACTCCAATTAAATCTGAACCCAAATGAACAAGTCATGGTTTAATCTATTCCTGATATCAAAGGGACAATTGATCTTGCTTAGAAGTCAAGACCATGGCTGAAATGCTATAAAGGACTCTTGGCCTAGTTTCAGAGTAAGGCACCCATGAGTTGCTTCACACAGTGAGACATAATAAGTGCTCAAAATCATAGGATTGGCTTGAGACTCTCTAGGCATACTCCCTACAGCACCGGTTGAATGCTGGGATTTCTGTCAAGTTCCTTTAAATTCCTTGGAACATTCCACAATTGGAGTGTAACTCCAAGTGGGCACAGATTTAAACTACAAACCTACCATCAGTTTCTTGGACACTGAGTAAATACGTATATTTATTCTAAGAACTCCTCCATACTACCTCTATCCTTCTTATTTATGAACAATCATCACTCCAGTGTATTCTTACAAGTATTTGTTAGGAATATCATAGATGGAACCTTTCTTCTAGACACGATACCGCAATTAACATTCATACCACCTGAAATAGGCAAAGGGATCTGTACTGATAGAGAAAAAACTGAAAGCCATAGTGCTTCAGTAACTTTAACAATGCCACAGAAAAGAGGCTCTTGTGGAAAATGGCCATTGACTCTTCCTTTAATCTTTGTCACCCTCTTCTATGTAGATGGATTTACTGTTGTGATTTCACAGGACTAAGTGGGTCTCATGAAGACAACTTAGAAACTTTTACCTGGAATAGACCAGACAAACCAAAGGAAGTTGGGAACCGACCTGATACTACATACATCGTAAGTCTTATTCTCTCAAAATTAGTCTTAGAGTCTGTATCAGTTATTTTTAGGTTGTTGTGGTAAAACACCAGGGATCAAGGTAACTTACAGAAGAAAGGTTATTTGGGCTAACTGTTCCACAGCAATATGAGACCATTATGAATGTCATCCATGCCAAAAGCAAGCAGGCAGATAGAGCAGGCTCCTCTCTCTCTCTCTCTCTCTCTCTCTCTCTCTCTCTCTCTCTCTCTCTCTCTCTCTTCTCTCTCTCTTCTCTCTCTCTCTCTCTCTCTCTCTCTCTCTCTCTCTCTCTCTCTCTCTCTCTCACACACACACACACACATACACACACACACAAACACTACTCATCTAATTTGCTCAGGGCCTATATGTTCTTGATTGAATTTTTTTTTTAAGCCACTAGGATACTCTCCATTCTCAGCTTTCTGGTTTGCCTACTTTTGTAGCATTTTTGGCATTCTGACATATGACTTCTGAGTAGTGTCTTCTGCACAAATCATTTATGCTTCAATGTTTCTTCTGAACCAAGCTCTATATTCCATCCAGCTACAACTTTATATTATTCAACAAAAGTAGTTTAAACAAGTGATTATTAGTTTCAATAAGTCCGTCATAGAGTAATGAGTTTTTCCCTTCGGGATTGGAAGCTACCACATGTCTGCTGATTTTTGCTAAGGGGAATGGCCACCTGTGGTAGAAATATGAATATTTAAGTTATGAATATATTCATCAGGTGGTATTGATGTAATAATGATGGGTCTTTTGTCTTTAAAGCACTTCTACTGTACATTACCAGTTAAAATATCCTGGTATATAACCCGATCTCGAAATATAGCTCATGGACTATCTACTGTCTACCTAACATATTCTTCCAGCTTCACAGAAATTGTACCTGAGGAACTTTGAGGGTTTTCATTTGTCTATCCTTGGGATTGTTCAAGGACGGGGAAGCCACTATAATTTTCACAAGTGATAAGATGTTTCAGCGTCCAATATTTCTTCAGAAGAGAAGAGAGAGCAAAGAGCCTTTTCTCTATTGTAGCATCCAAAGTATTAGGATGTTACCTAAGTATACACTCATGAATGACACTTGTTCCTGCCTGAAAAGCCCTAGGCTATCATGCTTGAAAAAGCATAAGGAAAGAGGGAAGGTGATGCATCCTAGAAATCTACTGGGAATTCCAGCTATCTAAAGGGTTATATGAAGAGAAACAATAAATGATGCATAAATATTCTACCAATATGAAAAATATTTCAGAAAAAAGAGTCCATAAGCCCCCTCTCTTTGTGATATGCTTGTACCTACCACTGTTTATCATTGAATTAATTGTCTAATACCACCAACATATTTTCTAAATGGATAGGGACTATCCACTACAAATCTTCACACACTATAGTGTCTAGAACAGGATCTGTCTCTTGAGGCAGATACATTTGTTTGTATCGTTACTTGATGACATCACATGTAATGGGAGAGGAATTTTCAGTCAGAGTCAATGTTACATTTATGTGTATCATTTTTCCTAATCATATGAGACATGAAGTATTTTCCCCATTGTTAGTAACAGGTACAGGCTTTGTTTTATGGATGAGGCCTTAAATAAAATCAGGAAGTGATTAAATATCCATAATATTCTTCATATTGTTGCGGCAATGGCCAGATATTGCCAGTTCAATTGTTATTATAGATCGCAGGTCGACAGTTGAGTAAAACTTTTAATAACACTTTTCCCTAGTAATTTTTATTTGGACACAAAACATGTCTATATGCAAAGAATAAAAGACTGTAGAGTTCTCAGCTCTAAATGAAACATTTATATTATGTTAATTTCTATTAAATCTCAGAGATTATTATGGAAGAAAAGTATGAAAGTTCGTATGAGCCAGACATAGTAGATGTCTTTGGAACAATATTATTTGCAGCAATATTAACATGGCTGTTGTTCACATGAACTCACAGAGATTGCAACTGTGCACACACAATCCGCAGAAAATCAATGTAACCAAAATCCTAGCATAGATAGAGGAATGATTCATATTAACAATTGATAATTGCTAGGTGACAGAAAGGTTTTCTCGGTTGTATAGCCTCTGAAATCCTAGCTATGGTCCAGTAGTTGACAGTCTTTCACCCATGTATACAATGGCAGCACCAAATTGACTCAGTGGATTCTGAAAAGATGGCCACATGCTGTCGGAAGGGAAAAGTGATAGACGGACAGGGGAGTCATTGAGTGGTGTAAAAGTAGAGGGTGGGTTTTTATCAAACTCCATCATCTAAATATGTGACATAAAAATTTATGCCCAGCTGCTCTGATTAGGTTGGTTTCTATCCCATGTCTGAAAATGAAAAGGAATATCTACTGCCCAAATACCTAGGTGCAGCTTTAAAAAGAACATTATCAAGATTAAAGTCCAGTAATATGTCAGGACTTTAGTTTTTCTATTATGCCTAACACAAGAAGTCAGGAAACATATACAAATCCTAATGGCTTTTTAAAGACTACAAATGCAGTACTGATATGATATTAGTGGCTATAATTCAGTGTGTCTAAATTCGCTATTTTACAGTAAAATTTGACTAGTACATTGTTCAGATAACACATCCATTCCCTCATTCATATGATGAGTGCCTTGATACTTTGCTATGTGATCAATGGATGTGATGTTCCTAAGCAGGATATAAAATGAGTTGGATATATCAGTTTATATCTGTAGAGCTATACTTGGCTCCTTGAACAAAGATTTCTGATGGAGATGTGACTTGGAACCCGGAAAGTGAAGAAAAGCCTTTTGAAGATTTGAGAATTAAATAGTAGGCGTAACAGAATTTTCTTCTTTTGGTATGTGACATTTTAAATAAGTTAACATCATGAATTATTTTGCTTAATTTGTATAATGAACAACCTTAAAACTTACAGATTGCAAACGCCAATTTTTCTGTATCTTATACTTTCTCTGGCCTATGAGTTGAGACAAAGAACCGTAAGTATGGCTTCTATATGCCCCGACAATACCCACATTTAATATGGGATAAATGGAATAGTACAGATTTAAATGATTAGACAATATCTTCACTCACGCACTAGGTGCTTGTTTTTGCTTCAAGATTCATTGTCATCTGGGTCTCCTTGTTCTAATCTCTCCATGTGATCTTCCTTTAAGAGCAAATTTGGGCTTTTGGAAACACAGGGGTCATTTTCATTGAGTAAGCTTCTCTGGAGTATTCCAGATGATGAACAGAAGAGCATGGTTTGTACTATGATATATTGATCAAACATCTACAGAACTCAGAATCAAGGGAAAGATAATTGTCAACACCTGCTTAGAGGGGCTGCTTAGATATTTTAGAGAGCATCCTTTAAAATGGCCACAGTCCTTAGTTCATTTATAGATCATCCACATTCATCTCAAACGCAAAGTAAGTGATATTTACATCAATATTTACAAGATTCTTTTTTTAAAAGATATATTTATCTATTTTATGTATGTGAGTACACTGTCACTATATTCAGACGCAACAGAAGAGGGCATCAGATCCCATTACAGATGGTTGTGAGTCACCATGTGGTTCCTGGGAATTGAACTCAGGAGGTCTGGAAGAGCAGTAAATGCTCTTAACTGTTGAGCCATTTCTCTAACCCCAGTTTGCAAGACTCTTACCTGATCCCCTACACTTCAAGTCTATGGAGAAATATTGATTCCTAGGCACTTATTATCAATAGAATTTAGAGCCCAATTTAATTAAAACAACCTCAAGAACATCTATGTTAAAAGATGTCTGGTGCTGCAATAGTGTGGACTTTGAGTGACTCAGTCTCTGTATGAACACCTCTCTATTTCCTTTGTTTTTCCTTTAATAGCTCTTTGTGTTCATTTGTCTATAATTTTCTGAATACTAAGATGATATTTGGCACTGTGACTTTGTATTGACTTAGTTACTCACCCATTGCTCAGAGAATCAGGGAAAACCAATAAGAAAATATACCCATAAAATGATGTCTAGTAAAGTAGCTTTTAGGAATGGATATGTCATAGATACATGAAGAAAAATGACCCCTAAGCTAAATTGTGCAGGCAGTACAGAAACTTTGAACTTTTAAAATAATTTGTATGGAGAGGTGATTTTGGATTTAAAGAATATTAAATATTTATATATAAGGAAAGGACTTTTATTAATCTCTAGGGAATAAAATCTCATAAATTGTACAGATGTAAAATATTGGCTCACTGGATAGCCTAGGAACCAATACTTGCTGATCCTTCACAGTGACATATCCTGAAAATATCTGTGCCATCAGCAGTATGCATGTGTCACATGACAATGGTTCACTCACCAGACTAACTGAACCTCATTGAAGCAAATTCCATTTGACTGTCAATCCTGGACCTACATTTCTCTAGAACCTGCCCATCATGTAGTCAAACAGTGCTTTAGACATGAAAGCATATCCCTCATATCTATTCATTTTCCTAATATTTCTCAAGGATAAGTAAGCCACAATATTGTTCTACTCTTTAGACATTGATTATACAGATGACATAATAACCATCTTGTAGAAATATGGCTGTGGAGGGGCACATCTGTAATCTTAGAAATTGAGAGTTGCAGTCTGTATTCTCAAGAGTTCAATGTCATCCTTGACAATATTGAAATCTCAAGGTTTTTCTTTGAAAAGTAGGTATGTAACAGTGGGGGATGGAACTGAAGGTAGCCACTACAAAGTACCAGATGCCAGGGACCCAAGAGGTTTTCAGGACCCAACAGGGAGGACTTTAGTTCAAATACTCAACAAAGGGGAGATATACCTGTAGAGACCATATCCAGTGGATAGGCATAGCTTCCAGTTGAAGGATGGGGCCATACACTCACCTCAAAAATATTAATTCAGAATTCCTCCTGTCAAAAGGAAATGCAGGAAAAAGAGTGGAACAGAACTGAAGGCAAAGTCACCCAGAGACTGACCCACCTAGGGATCCATTCCATCTGCTGACGCCAAACCCAGACACTATTGTTGATGCCAAGAAGTGCATACTGACAGGAGCCCAGTATAGCTGTCCCCTGAGAAGCCTTGCCAGAACCAGACCAATACAGATGCGGATGTACACAGTCAAATATAGGACTGAGCATGGTGAACCCAATGGAGAATTTGGGTAAGGAGTGTAGGAGCTGAAAGGTTTTGCAACCTCATTGGAAGAACAACAGTATCAACCAATCAGACTCCCTAGAATTCCCAAGGACTAAAGCACCAACCAAAGAGTACACAGGGAATATCCATGGCTCCAGCTGGATGTGTAGCAGAGGATTCCCTTATATGGCATGACTGGGATGGGAGCCTCTTAGTCCTGCTTGATGAGCCAGGAGAAGGGAAGGCTAGGTCACTGAGGCGGGAGTGGGTGTGTGGTTGGGGGAGTACCTTCATAGAGGCAGGGGGAGGAAGGAGGGAATAGGGGACTTATGAAGGGGAAACTGGGAAGAGGATAACATGTGAAATATAAATAAATAAATAAATAAATAACCGATAAAAATGAAAAAAAATTACATGTGAGCATGAATTAAAAGGCAAACCCAAACAGAATCACACACACACAAAAAGACACAGAAAACATATTGATTATTATGGAGTAGTATTAATAAAGGATACATCTTGGGCCACACAATCCAAGCCAAGAAATCTTCTTAGGATATGAGTTGAAATATTTGCATAGGGATCACTCAATAAAGGGACCTTTAGTAACCTGTAACACAAGAGACAAAAGCTTTATTTAGAGCCAGTAACAGGTAAAATGAGAATTTCATATAAACAAAAATTGACCCAGCTTTATCTGGGCCACTTGCTCATGTCCTACCATGTTCCAAAGTTGAGAGGTAGGGCATTGCCTTCACAGGAAAGAATAAACATTTCAATTAAATATAACATGGGAAAATAAAAGAATATTCCAATAAGGTATGTGTGTCATCATTTTGTTACTTGGCAATTCCAGATAAATTTATCATAGAGTTTTATAGAGTGATGATGGTCTTTTACAATGGGTACTATGAAAACAGGGCAACATGCCTCTCTGTTTATTCTAGACAGTGATCCTCAATGTGACATTAATAAAATTCTTTGTCTCCTTTGAATTCCTGTGTTGGATGAAACTGGTGTTTCAATCTTATAGACTAAAATTTCTTGACAGGTATTTTAAGAAACTGACAGTTTCTCTTACAGTGAAGAAAATGCAAAGGCTGAAAAAAAAAAGGTCATATGCAATCTGTTCCAAAATATTTTAACTTTTAATGTTTTATGGGATTCTCTTTCTCTCCCCTATCCACCCCCTCTACTGCCCCCCTGTGTGCGTGTGTGTGTGTGTGTGTGTGTGTGTGTGTGTGTGTGTGTGTATGATATATGTGTGCAGGTACACACAGATGCAATTTAATGGTGATAAATATTCTGTGTGTAATTTCAGGTAGTTCTGATCCACCTGACATGGATGCTGGAAAACAAACTCTGGTACTTTGCAAGAGCAGCAAGCACTCTCTCTCTCTACTTCTACACCACGACCCAAGCATCTGTCCTTGGTTATTTTTCAATACTGATCCTTCTGACATTAAATATTATCTTATTTGTTAACTTTAGAATCTTCTGGGCTATAAGGATTTTAAGGCTAGGGGATGTGCTCTTGCTGTTTCTGTGCATACAACATTGTTGCACTGCCCCCTTGGAATCATTAGCAAAGATGGTTCACTGAATGCTTTTCCCTCTTCATTCTTTTTGAGAAGGCAATTACATCTCAGGATAGAAATGGCTTTTCAACGTGGAGCTATTTGATGACATACTAAATGTGCCTCTGCACCATTACATTGCCATTCAGTATTAACAGGCTTTGCCAGGGATGGGTACTATCTCTCCATCTAACAGGGATCCAGCTTTATATTGCCACAAGGTAGATCATCAATTGCCTGAGATTTTCTTGTTAATGGTTTATTAATGCCGTTGTCATCTGACAGTTGATTATTTTAATTTTGTGTGATCTGAACATTAGTCTGACAGTGTTGATTCCAACATCCTCCTGGATCACTCAGAATGTTGCCTTGTCTTAGCAGAACTGACTTTGAGTGGGTTCCACTCACAATTTCTCAGCAGCTGTTCTTGCTCCGGGAGATGGACTTGTTTTCCTGAAGCAACAGGATGTGGTATATGGGCCAATGAGAGGCCCAGATTGGTGTATGCGTGCAGCCTGTCAGCCCGTCCTGTTCATGGCCGTATTGCCTTCTAGAGCAGAAGAGTGTAAAGGAAGCCATCTTTGATGACTGGCTTAAGGCACTCAAGTTCTGTCTCTAGGATACAGGATAATCTACCTTAAGTAACTTGGTGTGTTCTCTGGGAGTGGAGAGAGATTGCATCTACCTCATACGGGCTTGCTGAGAATTCTCAGGATGTCTAAGACATCCCACAGTCCTATCTGGAGGATCACCAACCTGAAAAGACATTTCATAATAAGTTCTAATAAAATCTATAATTTCTGGCTGGACATTGACATCACATTGCCAACAAGGCCATGACAGGAACTAGAACTGACTCTTAGACTGGAAACTTTAAATCCTTTCTTTCATTCTGGTTACATTTTCTAAACACAAATTCATACACACATACCTCCTACACTAGTTTGTAAATTCTTCTTATACATTGGATTGTACATTGCTTTTGAAGGAGGCATTTCTGAATTTGTTGGTTTTGCAATTTTGTATAGCAAATTATCATATATAATATAATATATATATATATATTCAGAGATGAGAGTCAGAATATTTTCAAGAGAAAATGGGAGTAATATTAGTGGTCATTCTATACATTAATTTAAGGAAAATGCTGTGAGTGTCCTTGTCAAACTAATCATGTTACTTGTAAACCTAGCATAAACATTTTCAAAATAGTGAAGAGATAGTTAACAAGTTAAAATCATCCTAAGTCATTTCATCACAAGTTGAAAGTAACATCTTTATATTCACATTTCTACATCCCTGAATTATTTCTAACATTGGATTTCCTATGTGGTTATATACGATAGGCTTAAAAATTCAGTCTTCTAAAATACATATTTCAGTCTGCCTTTGAATTTCTTCCTCTTTCTGAAACCACACCCCTGGGGCAACTAAATCAGAAATCTTTTTCACATCCCTTGAAGCCTATTCCTCTTATACCTTTCTTTCAGATACACCCACCAGTTTTAATTATGGATATCATAAAAGTCTCCCAAATGATGTCTTCTTTTTTCTTCTATTGCCCAAAACAAAAGTGCCTTTCTTATTTATAAATTCATAATAAATTCAACTCCCAAATGTTACAATATTTGGTCTTATGTCTATGAGCACCCAGAACACCAGCTTATACTTCACTCACTGATCCTCCCTACAGTCTATATCCCTGGATATTTTCAGCTATGGCAGTTTTTCTAACTGTCTGGGATTGTCTTCCTGCCTTCTGTCCTGGTAGAATTCATACTTTATATTTCATCTGCATTTTATTGGATGGGAATTCAAATAAAAGCATCCTGCCTCCCTTCAGAAGAACTGGAAACAGCATTTAAATTCCATAGCATTTGATCCATACCTCCATAATAGGCTGGTTGTTTAAATACAGAAAACAATTCTTTATAGTTATCTTTATTTTCGGGTGGTAAAAAAGACAGGAAAGTATTCTGACTTAAAATGTGTTACAAATATAACCATTTTCCCAATATTTAACAGAATAATTTATTTGGGAATTTCATTCATGTTTAAAATGCATTCATAGATTATGTAAGATATCTTTGATTTTCTGATTTAGATACTTTGAGCTATATATTTCCCTCTTAGGACTGTTTTTATTGATTTTATACTATGGCTTTGATATACTGTGCTTTCATTTTATATTTAACCTAAGTTTTTAAAAAGTGTCCTCTTTATTTTTTTGTGAATCAGTTCTTCATTCAGTGGTGTGTTGTTTAATCTCCATAAGTTTGTATAAACTCTGTTTTCTCTTGCAGCTGATTTGCAGTATTATTTCCTTGCAAGGATATATTATTGTTGGCATTATTTCAACATTCTTATACTATTATATGGTCCATTATAGAGAAAGTTGAATTGGCTGTTGAGGAGAATGTATATTATGAAGTAAATGGATGTTAAGTATATTTGACTGATGATATAATTCAGTTATTTTGTCATTAACGAGTAAGATATGTATCTTATAATTCTTATTGGTGTATTATTATTATATAATGTTTGTCTTTCTCTTATTACACTAGTTCTGCAACCTTGTATTCCAATCAGACATTGTCTTCATCCTGATCCATTCTAATTCTCAGACTTAATATATGACTTTTAATTTAACTGATAGCTCTCATATACACTATGTTAAATTAGGTTATTTCAGACTTTTTATCTTTGTTGAATTCATATAATATAAAATCTTTATATTCTTTTCGATAATTTCTTTTCAATATCCAGTGTTTTTATGGGATTGTTGAGTATGTGAGTGAATGGGTCTCTGGTTCTATGCTTTCTCTTGGGCTCTTTTTTTCTTTGTTGTTTTTTTTTCCTTTTTCCTTGTTAAACTTTGGTGTAATGGTTTTAATAAAGAAATTAATGAATAGATAACTGAATGAGATCTTAATCACTATTGCTATAATTTCTAATTGACTTTTCCTTTAGACCTATTGGGAAAGGAAGAATCAGTTTTCAACTGATACTGATTAGTGTATAAGCTACTCCAAGGCAGGCCCTAGGTTCAGGAGTAGTTGACCAACATATAATGAACTCCACAATTTTGTGTGTGTGTGTGTGTGTGTGTGTGTGAGAGAGAGAGAGAGAGAGAGAGAGAGAGACAGAGAGACAGAGAGACAGAGAGAGAGAGACAGAGAGAGAGAGAATGAGAGAGAGAGAGAGAATGAGAGAGAGTTATTTGAGTAGAGTTTGGTATGTTTTTATTTGATTCTTTGCTTTTTGGTTTTAGGGCAGTGTTTAATTTTTTTAATGTGCCCTTCCCCTTGGCTGTGTTGCTTTGTATTAGATTTTAGTTCCTTTCTTTCTTTTTTCTGTCTTTCTTTTATTTTGTTCTTTTTTTTTTTTTTTTTTTTTTTTTTTTTTTTTTTTTTTAGGAAAAATTTAAAGTTGAGTGGGTAGGTTCAAGGAAAGGATTTGAAAGGATTTAGCGGAGGAGAAGATATGATCAGAATATACTTAAACATAAAAAATTTTTGTGAATATAAAGAATATAATAAAAAACAAAACCACACACATTTACACACATACAAAACAAACACATGAAACAACAACAAAACAATAACAACAACAACAACAGAAAAGTGGCTTCTTTGTCTAATTAGACTTTGGTTTATAAGATTAGAATTTGGAGGAAAGTAGTGCTAGCAAAGAGAGATATATAAATTTCAGAATAAAATGAAGTGGTTAGAGTAACTTGGAGGAAAATTAGGAATGCTGTACGATTCTCAGAGTATAGACATTGGCAAATGTAAAGAAGATATAATAAAGTAGCAAAAAATAAAAACCAAGAAAGAAAGAGAGAAAGGGGGAGGGAGGGAGGGAGGGAGGGA
>NC_034606.1:35225022-35240476 GCF_900095145.1 Mus pahari
GGAGGGAGGGAGGATGGAAGGAAGGAAGGAAGGAAGGAAGGAAGGAAGGAAGGAAGGAAGGAAGGAAGGAAGGAAGGAAAAGATATAAGAATGTAAAACAAGGGAAAGAGACACAAAAAAAGTATGGGTGATAAAAACGTACACAGCAACCCAAAAACCTAATGTGAGTTTGTAAGTCTGTGTGTATAACAATCAAGAGATATATTATCTATCTAAGAGTAGGCATTAAATAATTAGAGAAAGAATATTTATGAAATGAATTGCGGGTGAAACTAAGGTGAGTAAAAACAGGAGTTCTCATATTCCTCTCACCCTGCCATGCTCTACTTTAGGCTGTGTGCAGAAACTGCAATACTGCTCTCTTCAGTCTGGTATCAGAATTGTGTGTGAGTCTCTGTGGGAACTGGAAATTGTATCTCCTTCTGTGGTAGTTGCTTTACACTCATCCTTCTCTCTGAGATTTTTGAGCATTCTGATACTCAACAAAAGTAGAAGTGTTGCAGATAATAGTAATAAGTTTATGTCTATGGTTTATTAATTATTATTACAATTATTCTCAATCTATAGTATCATGGATTAAATTCAAAGTCTAGCACATGTTAGTCAAGTACTATGCCACTAAGCTATATCTCCAGTAACATATTATTGGTAACTTTCATCACAACCTGAGAAAGTTTCATTTGCTCTGCATTGATTTTAAACAAGCAATATGCTAGTATATTTACTGAATAGTTTCTGAGTGGTTCTCAGTCTTATAAGTAGGGAGACTAGTAGAGATTATAGCAATATAATTCATAAAGAAATCAGTGCATGTTACATACTGTTTGAAATTAAGTACTTTAGAATTGATTCACTTTGGGAAAATGACTAAATTAAGGAAATTACACAAAGCCACGTAATCTTTACTAGGTTAAATAAGGAATGAGTCTTAGAATGACTGACTCATGTGTCTTTTTTCTTAATAGCACCAGGAACAGGCAGACAAAACCCCATTGTGTGAATATGGCATGAAGAATAAAAAATAAGTAGTCAAACAGTGAGTTAGTAAGGAATACATGTGCTCCATGGACAGGTGAATTTTAAGTGGTAGAGATGGGATGCTATTAGGGAAAGGGAAAGGACACCTAAAGATTGAGCAATGCCATCATTTAACTGGGGTCTGCTACCTCTTAAAGGAAACAGCTACACTAGGATTTGGATGATTATGACATTTAAAAACCAGGGAGAATTTTGTGTATGTGTCTCCATCATAGAGAAATTGGTGAGAACTCTTAGGAACAGTGGGAAAGAGTTTTGTTCTGGGAACTGGTATTTTATTGGTATTCATTTTAAATGATATGATATGCTCTATAACATGCATTATTAGACAACTATAACATGATGTGAGAAGGGTACAACATGCTTACACGGCCTAACAGGGCTATACTGCTAAGTAACATAGGTCGTGCCCTATGACAATACCTTCAAGGATATGGTCCATTTTGACTTAATAATTGTTAAAACACTTAGGAAGCTGCAGATGGAACATACTATAGAGAAAAGGTTGTCATTGGAGACACCAGTTGGTACTATGTGGCATAGGCCTAGCATTGCATGTTGCGTATTTGAACTAGGGTGAGCGCAGAGTAGATGAGATAAATACTTAAATGAGGTGATACTTAAAGCTTCCCATCTTGTGTTTAACTCAACTTTATGAGGTAGTAACTGGGGCACAGATTGACTTAGAATTTTAATGGAAATTTCATTCAATGTTCTTTTACAAACCTGTGCCAAAATCTGATTCTCTGACTGCCCAATTCTAAATCCTATACATTGCACATTTTAACATCCCTTGGAGAAAAGAAAGTTTTCACAGAATCTCACAAAACACTAAGGCTTCTTTGGATGATTAGTCTTGGCCACAGCAACCAGCTAAGTAAAGTAGATAAGAAAGAACATAAAAAAAGTTCTGCATTTCTGAGAACTGTCTGATGAAGAAGCCTAACTCATAGACAATGGATGTTGGTGTAATAGTGGTACAATGACCAGGCACAACAGAGTGCCTCCTGTGCTGATGCACAAGGAGATAGAATGGCCTTATTCACAGGTATAGGTGGAGGTTCATGGCCAGAATTGGAAGTCCTAAAGTGGTACTGAAGACCTAAAAGATTTCTGGTGAGCCACTGGTCTTGAGCTCACAAAGTAAGTCTGAAGAAACTGGGTTCTACTATTACTAAAGGAATGTAGCCATAATGGCAGCAGCATCAACCATGACAAGAGCAGAGTAGGTAGAACCATCAACCAGGTAGATGAAGTGACCAGCAAGACACAAATGCAAAGAGACAGAAATCAAAGTTGTTATCTAGGGCACACTTTCATATAGCTGTCCAATGGAAACTGTTGCCCACATTTGTGTTGCTTCTTCCGATCTCAAATAACCTGATCAAGAAAATTTCCCATAAGTGTGTCTAGCATGTTATCTCTTACTTGAGTTCAGATCCATTCAAGCAGACAAGCAATATGAATCACCACAGTGAGATTCAAGCCTGTTTATGCATTTAAACCCAATGCCATTTCACTTCAAGGGAACCTTTTGGGAGGTAGCATTTGGTTACACTTGTTTAATGAAAAAGCTGACAGGGGCCTAAAGAAGTTTAGTGTTCCACCTGAGGTTTCTCCTGGGGAATTAATCTCCTACATGTTAGAGTTCATAAACTATTTATTTAACATTCTGCAAGCTTTCATTCTTTGGGGCTGATTTTGAGAAAAGCAAGGGTCATTGCCAAGGAGACAACAGCGGAAGTCACAGCCTACGAGACAGTCTACGAGAGGCTCTTAGATTTGGAGATGTTATGTCCGACCATTTAGAGATTTTGACCTGTGAAGTGAAATAATGGTCTGTATTGATGTATCTTCTCCTCTTCCTCCCAAATTGACTCAGCAATGCAGAAGAATCTTTAAAAGACTAACCTGTACAGTTTGTATTCACAAGGTTGAGATGGAAAAGAAGAGTCAGGAAAAGACAACAGGCTTCCCTTTTGTCTTGTAGCTGCTGGATTCATTGGCAACATCGGTGTTCAGTTTGTTGGCAGCTTTCATTTTGTTCTAAAGAGTTATGAAATATGAACATTCTTTCTTCTCTTTGAGCTTTTGGTTGTTCGTCTTTAAGACAATGCAAAAGGGCCGGGCGTGGTGGCGCACGCCTTTAATCCCAGCACTCGGGAGGCAGAGGCAGGCGGATTTCTGAGTTCGAGGCCAGCCTGGTCTANATTTCTGAGTTCGAGGCCAGCCTGGTCTACAAAGTGAGTTCCAGGACAGCCAGGGGCTACACAGAGAAACCCTGTCTCAAAAAACCAAAAAAAAAAAAAAAAAAAAAAAAAGACAATGCAAAAGGAACTGACATCTAATTCCTTTGAAATATTTATTTGTAATTATGTATATGTTAATGTGTCTATATGTAGCTGTGTGCGTATGTGTGCAGCTGTCCATGGTGAACAGAGACATCAAGCTCTTAGAGGATAAGTTCTATATAGTATTGATCCACAGCTATGGATGTTAAGAACTAAACTTTGATATTTTGCAAGAATAATATTTTCTCTTGACCACTGAGCTATTCTTCAGGTCTCAGTATATTGTTTTCAAAGGACTAACTACATGATATAATAAAGAGTTATCACAACTTAGAACCAACGAATTTGTAACAATTAAAATACACTATATGCTATAATTAACAGGTACATCTTCAGGTATAATAAACTTCTCATATCAATAATAAAAACCTACCCATCATTTTCTATCTCACAATAATAATTACAGCCACCAAGTTATCCAATCCTAAGGACTAGTATCTCTCCCAAGTTTGATTAATGCTCAAGCTACATAGAGGTGATTTCTTTAATAGAATGATTCCCTATTGAGAGACTTATCATTTGAACTGCTATAATATCATCTCCAATGGGCCTCTGACTCAACCCTGTATTACTATAATTCTCTTTCCACACATTTGTCAAATGAATAATTTAAAACAAATATCCAATACTGCGTCAGCTCTGTTCAAAAATTCTTTAATGATTCCCTATAGTTTTATGAAGAAAATTTCAGCTCCCTGCCTTAATATTAGGAGCCATCATAATTTGGAAGATTTACTGGGAATTATATCAAACAAAAATCAAGAAACGTTCTCTACCACTCCCCACTCCGTGAGTATGATTCTAGGCAGATGAGGTGATTTAAGATTCACTGAAAGCAGTGCCTGGATACAAGTCTCCCTTTCAATCATTTGCCCCCTTATTTAAAAATGCTTGCTCCACACTGGAGAAATGGCTGAGCAGTTGAGAGCACTGACTGCTTTTTCAGAGGAACCGGGTTCAATTCCTAACATGTACAGGGCAGTTCCCAACCATAATTACAGTTCTAGGGTATCTGATGCCCTCCTCTGTTCTCCATGGGCACCAAAAACATATGTGCCTCACATGCATCCATATTTAAAATAAAATGCAAAACACCATACACATTTTGAAAAATATAATAAAATGACAAATTTAAAATCATTGCACCCCATTCCTCACTTCCCATGACCATCCATATTTTTACCTTTTTATTAAAATCTATCACAAATATCTTCCTTTCCAAAGCATTCCTTCTGTGATGCACTGCTTTCAGATCTTCAGGTACCTCTTCTGTCTTGATGTCTTCCTGCATTCAAACAGTTTGCTTCTGCTACAGAAGTCAGTGGAGATGACTATCATTCTTAACAATTTGTTATCTTAACATGCTCTACAATAGTGTTATGAAACATGTTGTCTATCCTTTTTATAATATCAATGACTAGAATTATTTTATGGAAGACAGAAGGAATGTAACAAATGTTTGGGATCAAGAAGAGGGTGGAAGATGTGGTTCAATGTGTGTAAGAGTAGGATCGCGATTTTGAATTCCCATACTATGCAAGTGTCATCAGCTTTTATGTATAGTCATAAATACTTAAGTGTTTGACATTGAGAAAAGTGACAAAAAGTAGATGCTGGAAAATTTCTTAATAGAGTGGAATTTTCTGAGCTCATTAGATTCTGAACTTCCCATGACTATAATTTAAGATATCAACTTTTATGCTATATGAGTCATGTTATCACTGTCTGGTAACACTATCACTTGAGTGTTTGTAGCTCCTCTAGAGTACCACAATAAATGGCTGGTGATGCCCCAGAACCATGTGATCCCAGGAATATGAACACATGGAAAACCAATCTTCTCAAAGACCCCATAGTTCCATCAGAGTGCTGAACCGCTTATCTGGGACATTGATGTGTTTCATTAAATATGAAACAGTTGAATTTTGGAGACATCTTTGTTAGAAAAAGTCAAGGTGCTACTCTACCAATGCTCAGATTGAAAGGATTTCTTCCAAGTCTCTAGGATGTCGGACCATATTTGCATGGGTCTGTGATTTGGCAGGATGCCAAACTACACTACTGCAAAGGCTCTGTTCACATTTCTTCTTGAAACCATATTTTCTGTGTTGACTAACTGGCAGTTTTGGATTGCCTCAGGCTGATAATGGGTGACTGAGCTGTTAGACCAGATGGCATTTATTTTACAAAGGGAAGGGAGGGGAAGAAGGCATGATGTAAATTGGAAAGTCCATTTTTAGTTATAGAACAGAAAAATAAAGAAGTAAAAGAAATTGATTTTTAAGAAGTTCCAGATGTTATATGCTTTTTATTTGCAAAGCTATGTCTAAAAAGGGGAGTTGCATTACAAACAGAAAAAAGGAAGAGAAAGAAGCAAGGAACCACAAAATCAACCGGATGATGTTTAGTTGAATTTGCTTGTTACAGCTTGCATTCATAGTGAATAAGGACGTTTTTCTTTAAAAAATGGAGAAAAAAATTCACACCATTTACATATGAATAATTACCTTCTTACTGTGTCTACATGAGGCAAACAGAACTGCTTCAGCTGCTGAAGTTCCACAGTGTTGTGTCTTAATCACCGAGCCCACCTTGCTTGTTCCAGGAGCCATCTGTGAGGCTCTATTGTGTTCTGCTTTCTTCAGCTGTTTCCTTTGGTCCAAAGCAGGACTTTAATTAGCATCCATTAACACACTGCCAAGAGCATCTTCCATCAGCCTTTTATATCGCTTTAGATGGAGAAGAAATTATGATTCCTGAAATGAATTGTGTCTTGTCTGTGTGCCAGAATTCTGCAGACATCACAATCTAGTATGCCGAGTCTCTTCTTTGGGTCTCTAAAGCTTTGATTTGCAATATTCTAACGAATTGGCATACTAGCTGTAGTGAACCAATTTAGGGAACAGGGATCAAAGTGCTGTTCTTGACATGTAGGATTACAGGTTTCTATCCTAGTCAATATGAACACCTACCAGGTATCGCCACTGGTTTTTGTAGAATTACTTTTATGTATGTGTATTTGTGTGTGTATGCCCATGTGTGCAAGTGTCCATGGAGTAGAATATGATCTTAGCTGCTGAGCTACCTCTGAATTTCCCCTCAATTGGTTCTTGAAAGAAAGATTATCAGCCTTCCTAGACTTCATGTAGTCACTTACAGATATGGTATTTCCAATGACTTTCTGTGGGAAGACACTGATGCCAATAGCTTGTTACATTGAGGAATAAGTCTAGCTTTCCAGTATGGGTCTTCATATAGTATCAGTTCTAATGTTGTTCCTGACCTTATGGCTCTAGAGGAGTGATTTTCTATTTCTTGTTTCAGTGTCTTTGACAGAAGACTGATACTACTATCTTTTGATAATTTTGTTTGCCAAACTTTTGAAAAGGAACATGAAAATCCCTAACAAGTCAGGAAGGTAAATTTGGTATTCTAAGCCTATTCTTACTTTGCCAATAAGATTTAGAGGACTTATAGCTAGGTGGCAGGATTTTTTGTTTGTCTTTGTTTTTGTTTTTTTTTTTTTGTTTTGTTTTTTAATTTCTAGATATTATTCTCTATTGGGTAGTGGTAAGATGAAGTTGCTTATTGTATATAGATGTCAAATACCCAAGTTAGTGATCAAAATATGAGGAATAACAACAAAAAGTAATAGGGATTTGACTTGGGCCATCAAACCATTGTTAAATGAGAGGGTTCTGAGAGAGAGGCCCAGGAGATCAGAAGATAAAGACAATAGAAGATAGGATAAGAGAGTTTGGGATTCGGAGATCACACACAAACTATGCCAAGTAAGTCTGTTTAAGAAGTACAGCATCCTATATACTTTTTCCAGGGGAGAAATGAGACAAAGTCAGCAGAAATCATCATAAAATGGGATAGAGTCAGCATAGGGGATCTCAAAAAACACTACAGACATGGATCACAGCTGTCAATGAACTGATAACTATAGCCCTATGCAGTAGGAAATCTTAGGTTCTCAGGCACTCAAACTGCGGCTTCCCCAGGCTGTCCTGGAAAGCACTCTGTAGGCCAGGTTGGCCTTGAACTCAGAAATCTGCCTGCCTCTGCCTCCCAAGTGCTGGGATTAAAGGCATGCACCAACACTGCCCAGTAGTTGAAACTGCTTTAGACACAATAAAAACAAGTGACAGAAGAAAAGGGTCTCTACTCTTATAGCACTGAAATAAAAAAGTGATGAATATGCACTTAAAATGATATTAATGTAATTTAATAATGTATTTAAACTGTACTTTTCTGACCAAAAGATGTTCAATATTTAAAAATATCTGGAAATCAGGAGTATGTAAAAAATCATTATGTTAAAAATAAAAATATAAGAAACTGGATTAAAATGTCATATTCCTTCTCTGTTTGAGGAATGCAAAATCTAAGGAGCCTTAATATTAATAAATTTTAATTCATCATTGACTTTAGGGTATGACCTACAGCTTAAGTGATAAATGGCCATTGACTTCCTTTCAGCAGTGAGAAAAATTAAACAATGAAATACATTCTTTAATGTTGGAACACTCAAGATATCTTTGTGCAACCACTTCTCTCTAGGTTCGGGAACGTAGGTGAAAGAAAAGGAAGAAAGATGTAAGAGCCAGAGATAATGGATTACTCCAAGGAAATGGCCCCTTTCTGACACAGCAAGGCTGATACACATATGAACTCAACAGAGACAATGACCACAAGCTTAATATCTGCACAGTTTCAAACCAACCAAAAACCCAGCATAGAAAAGGGTACTGGAAAAAGGTACCATCCCTAAACAAGATATTTGCAATTGATACCTGCTGGGAGATGGAAAATTATTTACCTTCACTGGAATGATACTACATATATCAGCCACACTTCAGGGCAGGCCTTGCACTTAGGAGCATTCCATGTTATTTGGGTGCTGTTTGGAATCTTGTTTTGGTGCTTGTCGTTTCTGCTTTTGAAAGGGTAGTGTCTGGGAGAAGTTGGCAAAAGTAAAAAAAAAAATGTGAACCCAATAATTATATGTGTGTGTGTGTGTGTGTGTGTGTGTGTGTATTAAATAAAAAGATATAACATATTATTTTTAAAATGAATGAAAGCTTTATGTGCTACAGTTATGCTGCATATATGCATCTATATATATATATATATATATATATATATATATATATATATATATGCACATAGAGAAAAATCTAAATAAGACAAACCTGAGGACTTTGAGACTGATTTTGCAGTAAGCAGAGTCTTCTCATAGGCTTGTAAATTTCTCATGAATTCCTAAAAGCAAGAAAAAGCTTTGTACTGCTACATTCTAAGTTATTAAAGTTTTGTTAATTGATTAATTATACTCTGTATGTGTGTGTGTTTGTGTTTGTGTCTGTGTCTGTGTGTGTATGTGTGTGTGTGTGTGTGTGTGTTTGTGTCTGTGTGTGTCTGAGGTTTTCTAGAGACAGTTTACTTCTGTATAATATTGGCTGTCCTGAAACTCACTCTGTAGACAAGGATGGCCTTTAACTCAAAGATACACTTAACTCTGCCTCCCAAGAGCTAGGATTAATGGCATGTATCCCAACTACCTGGCTGTTATTTTAATTTTATGTGCATGAACTTTTTTTCACCGTATGTGTGTGTGTACAATGGAGGGCATATAAGATTGATAAATTCATTGGAACTGAAGTTACAGAAGATTGAATCATCTGATATGAGTGCATGTGAGCGCACGCACTTGCACACACACACACACACACACACACACACACGTCTTGTTGCTAAAGTCTTATGAGATGTCTGACACCAAGACTTCCAATCAAATAGTAAAAGACAAATTCAGGAGAATGTAGAAAAATAAATGCATTGCTTTATCTATACTTAGAATATTGCAGGGTCAGGTCATGTAAGATCTGTCTTTACAGTGCTGACAATGGCTGCAGAATTATACAGGATGGGAGCAAATGAGTGGGAAGTGTGAGAATTACCCTACACAAACTGTGCTAGCACATTAACTTAGGAGGAAGCTCTCCAAACTTCCTGTTTCAGGAACTCAAAGTTAGTTTAGGAGAAAACAGAGTTTAGAATGACAACGTAGGTTTGGTTAGGACAATGACTTAGTTTTCCTTTAGGTTTAGGTCAACAGCTGAGTACATTATCAGGGAAGTGGGGTAGGTTTTTGTAAAGATGGTAGTTAACAGAGTGTTCATTTATGTCCCTGTGTATCTTGAAAATATTCTAGTTACTACGTAGCTTGATACTCTCATCCAGAAAGAGGGAGGAGAGGGCTGAGGTAAATATTTTAGATGAAAGTTGTTTAAGTGATTAGAATACCTTCCTACAAAATACACCAGGAATCTGACATAAAATTTAGGGTAACAAAGCTTATAAATGAGGTTTGCATGCATGATGAGAAGTGTAGAGGTGCCTCGGTGACTAAGAACCAGTGTTCTTACAGAGATACTGGGTTTGGTTCCCAGCACTCACGTCACATGGGTCATACTATGTAGACTAGCTGGCTTCAGATTCATGTCAGTCATTCTGCTTAAACATCTTAAGTGCTGATATTACAGGTGAGCATCTGAGTTAACCCTTAAACTCTTTTATCTTATAATTGCTGGTTTAAAAACAAAGGGGAATGCTTGAATGTAGACAGGTCTATGGAACAACGATGCATTGGCAAATGCTGGCAATCTCAGTCTATACAGTTTGGGTGAGAATATTGCTGTAGACTATCTTAGTTTGTTTTCCACTGCTGTAATTAAGGTCCACAACCAAAGGCTACTTGTGGAAGACAAGGCTTATTTGAGTTATTCACAGTCTGTCACTGAAGGAAGCCAAGACAGTAACTTGAGAATCCTACAGGCAGGCTCTGAAGCAGAGCCCATGGAGGAATGTTGTTCCAAATGGCTTACTCATCCTGGTATATACATAAAATCTATGACCATCTTCTCAGGAGTTGGACTGTGTACACTGGGATGAACCTTCCAACATCAATCATTAATCAATACAATATCACACAGACTTCACTATAGGTTAACCTGATGGCAAATTCTTAATTTTTACTTCCCTCTTCCCAGTTTGTGTGAAGTTGACAAAAACAAGCAAGCATACAATCAAACAGAGCAAAACAAATTCAAAATAACATATAGATGGAAAATTAATATTCCCTTTAACATCATATATCGAGTTAATTTTATATCCAGCCACTTTGCTGTTGCTGTTTATCAGCTGGAGAAATTCTCTGGTAATGTTTGTGGGGTCACGTATATATACAATCCTATTATCTCAAATAGTGATACCTCTATTTCTTCTTTGCCGATTTGTATCCCCTTGATCTCTTTTTGTTGTCTTATGGTTCTAACTAGCACTTTAAGTACTATGTTGAATAGATATGGGGAGAGTGGGCAGCCTTGTATTGGCCTCGATTTTAATGGGATTGTTTCCAGTATCTCTCCATTTAATTTCATATTGGCTGTTGGTTTGCTATATATTGCTTCTATTATGTTTAGGTATGGGTCTTGAATTCCTGATCTCTCCTATACTTTTAACATGAAGGGGTGTTGTATTTTGTCAAATGCTTTTTCTGCAGCTAAGGAGATGATCATGTGATTTTTTTGAGTTTGTTTATATAGTGGATTACATTAATAGATTTTTGTATATTCAACCAACCTTGCATCCCTGGGATGAAACCTTTTTGATTGTGGTGAATAATGGTTTTGATGTGATCTTAGAATCAGTTTGCAAGAATTTTATTGAGTATTTTTGCATTGATATTCATAAGTGAGATTGGTCTGTAAGGGTTTTTTTTTTTTTTTTTTTTTTTTTTTTTTTTTTTTTTGGGTTCCTGTGTGGGTTCAGCAAGCTGAAGGGCCCTAGTGAGGATGCCTCCCTCCCACTTGGGAAGGAGAAGAAAACAACCACAATGGGGAGAGAGGTACCTGGGAGGGAAAGGGGATGGGTGGGGGGAGAGAGGGGAACGTGATTGGGTACTGGGTGGGGAAAAAGGACTGAAATGCCTGAGGGCCAGCAGAAAGAAGGAAAACACACAAACTCAGGAGGTAGGAGGTTGTGGGGACCCTCCAGAATGTACCAAAGACCTGGGAAGTGAGAGACTCTCAGGACTCAAAGCGAGGGACCTTAGATGAAATGCCCTACATTGGGGAGAGTGAACTTGTAGAGTCCACCTCCAGCAGAAAGACAGGGCATCAAGTGAAAGATGGGGTTGCCATCCCACAGTCAAAACTCTGAACCATAATTTTTCCTGTATGAAAGAATTGCAGGGATGGAAATGGAGAGGATCCTGAGGGAAAGAAGGTCCCATGATAGGCCCAAAGTGGGATCCAGCTCAAGGGAAGTTCCTAAGTCCTGACAGTATTACTGAGGCTATGGAGTGCTCATAAAAAGGGACTATCATGACTGCCTTCTGAAAGACCCAACAAGCAGCTGAAAAAGTCAGATGCAGATATTTTCACACAACCAATGGACAAAAGCTGCTGACCCCCATTGTTGAATTATGGGAAAGCTAGAAGAAGCTGAGGAGGAGGGCAGCCCTGTAAGCAGACTAGCAGTCTCAATTTATCTGGATCCCCGAGATCTGGAACACCAGGCAGACAGCAAACATCAGCTGATATGAGGCCCCCAACATATATACAGCAGAGGACTTCTGGGTCTGGGATTAGTCAGAGAAGATTCACCTAACTCTGGAGATACTGGAGGCCCCAGGGAGTCTAGAAGTCTGGTGAGTGGGTGTGGAGGGCAGGGACATCCTCATGGAGACAGGGAGCGGGAGGAAGTATGGGGTGTGGAACAGTCAGAGGATGGACTGAGAGGGGAATAAAATCTGGAGTTTAAAATAAATGAATAAAAAAATACCACCCCCCAATCATATATCGATCGGACTAGGTGGACTTCTTAAGAATGGGTTCCTGTCCTTGTAGAGGAGGGCTTCTACTGTCCTTTGGGCTTCTCCATGTCCAGTCACCATGAGATCTACCAACTGTAAACCAGGAAATGGACCTTTCCCATAACATCCAATGAGCTGAACTCTTTTTGTTTTTCATTCTATGTTTCTGAATCTATGAGAATGAAATGGTTCTTGTGCAAGCCATTCTCAGTCTATCGTTAGTACCAAGTCTCACATACAATGATGCTATACAGAATGTGGGCTTACGCTAATTTCCTGTGATCTTTAAAGAAGAGAAACTACATTTAAGACATGGACTAGGCACTGTGTTTCAATGATTAAGAGTTCACACCCAGATTATAGGTTATATAATGTTTTGCCTTAATATCAGGAACTAGTTGATATATTTCTGAAATGTCTATGTGTTTTGTTTTGGTTTGTTCTTGTAGAACCAGAAACTGAACCAAGTACCTTCATGAAGCTAGATGAATACTGCACACCTAAGCTACATTCACAGGAACTTTTGACAGGAGACACCACTACCTATTCCTGGTTAGCCTTGGGTTCATAGATCCCCCAACTTCTGCCTCCTCATTGCTAGGACTGTGCATGCACCTTCAGTGTGAGCTTCAAAATTGATTACGTGAAGAAACAAATCTTATTAGCAATCAACTCCAGGTACTTATGAAACACCAACTATCACTGTCTGCTTATTGTTTCTAAGTTATGGTAATAACAACACTCTAAAATAGTTCATGAGGTATTTGACCAAATCTCTTTACACAGATCTCCAAAACACTGGTACTCCTTGGTTGATGGCTTAGGACCTGGGAGTTCTGGAACGTATGTTTGGTTGATATTGTTTTTCCTATGGGGTTACAAACCCCTTCAGCTCCTTCAGTCCTTTCTCTAACTCCTCCATTGGGAGTGGTGCACTCAGCATTGAATTTCCTTGTTAGGCATGTGATGTCTATTCTATTAGGTGGTCAGGTTAGACAAAACACATTCATATTTTAGTACGAAGCATATTAAAACAAAATATTTGAGAAGTGGTAGATTTATGGGTAGTAAATATCTCTACAGTATCTACAACATTGACAGGGAAAAATATCTTCAGAAATTATAAAGTAGGTACTTTTGTGTACTGTGCGGTAGTTTGGTTTCCCATACATTTGAATGCCTATTCATAGATTAGAAATGTTTAAACTAGGAATTAAAGAGGGGGAATGAAAAATTAAACAGGAGTTCTAGCCATAAAGACCCACAGAGTGTCATTACGAGAAATAAAGGTTTTAAGCTCTTCACTTGAAAGGGAAATTGGAGGAAACACGATAAAGTCGGCCAGTGAGAAGGTAGCTTTATGGAACAGGGAAATGTAGCAAGCTGCACAGAATGCTTTTTATTATAAAAAAAAAAATTAGGGCTTAACAAGAAAAGTAGGAAAAAAAGCAGTCTGCTTAATTAGAGAACACTAAAGATGAGGCAAAAATAGTCAAGTTCAAAAGAGGCTTATGCATGTGGTGCTTGAGAGACAAAGCATCCACATTACTATGAACAGTGAAGCAAGAGGGTCTATGGGGTGATTACAAGAGACGGTGATTGCTGCCTTCAGGTCCTTTGTGGAATCACAGTATAACACGAGTGTGATTTTTTACAAATGATTCAAAATGAAGCTGATTCTTTAGTAGAAACATGGTTAACTAAGTGCCTCCTGGAAGAGATTTTGGTTTTTATTTTTAGTTTGAATCCAGGCACTGAGTCCTTCCACACCATGTATTCTTGGATACACTGGCAAACCTGCCTGGTGGTATTAACACTCAAGCAAATTGGAATCTTACTTTTTAAGATGTAATCGTATCTTCGTTCTATTTTATCTTCTTGGTTTACAATTTCATGGCTGTTTGGGCTTGGGACCCTCATTTCCTTTCCCCATTTTGTGGTCAGAGGCATGGATGTGCAGGAACTCTTTGGCTGAAGACTCATTTGCCTGTCCTAGTCGGGGTCTCTGGAGCAGTGGTTTTCCCTTGACCTTAGTTAACACCACCAGGACACAGAAGCCACACAAAGGTTGAGAGTCCTATCCTTCACTTTCCCATATTCTGCCTTGAGCCTTCACCACAGCTTCTCATGGTGGTAGTCTCTAGAGAGAGTTTCATATCCACCTTCCGGGTAGAGTCACAGCCCTACATAATCATAGTAATCATAGCCTCTTTTAACCCTGAAGCTCAAGAAGAATGAAGATCAAAGTGTGGATGCTTGGTCCTTCCTAGAAAGGGGAACAAAATACTCACCTAAGCAAATATGGAGTCAAAGTGCAGAGCAGAGACTGAAGAAAGGCCATCCAGAGACTTTCCCACCTGGAGATTCATCCCAGATACAGTCACCACTCTCTGACACTATTACGGATCCGAAGAAATGCTTGCTGAAAGGAACCTGCTATAGGTGTCTCCTGAGAGGCCCTTCCAGAGCCTTGCAAATACAGTCGAATGCTCGCAACCAACCATTGCACTGAGTGAGGGGTTTCCAATGGAAGAGTTAGAGAAAGGACTGAAGGAGCTGAAGGAGTTTGCAACCCCATAGGAAGAACAATATCAACCAACCAGACCCCCCCAGAGCTCCCAGGGACAAAGCCACCAACCAAGGGGTACACATGGCTCCAGCTGCATATGTAGCCAAGGATGGCTTTGTCAGGCATCAATAGGAGGAGAGGTCCTTGGTCCTATGAAGACTCAATTGATGCCCAAGTGTAGGGAAATCAAGGTTGGGGAGGCAGCAGTGGGTGGGTGGGTGGAGGAGCACCCTCATAGAAGCAGGGAAAGGGGGAATGGGGGTAGGGGATTTCCAGGAGTTGGAAAACTGGGTAAGGGGATAACATTTGAAGTGTAAATAAAGTTTTAAAAATTAAAAACAAAACAACAACAACAACAACAACAACAACAACAAAACAATGACCTTGCCAAAAACTTTAGCATTGAAAGGAACTACTTGGGAAACTTTTAACCTAAGAATTTCAAAATCTCAAAATATAAAAACCGGGCATGGTGACACACGCCTTTAATCCCAGCACTTGGAAGGCAGACGCAGGTGAATTTCTGAGTTCGAGGCCAGCCTGGTCTACAAAGTGAGTTCCAGGACAGCCAGGGCTACACAGAGAAACCCTGTCTCGAAAAACCAAAAAAAA
>NC_034606.1:35240481-35242681 GCF_900095145.1 Mus pahari
AAAAAAAAAACTCAAAATCACTAAAGTATTGTTTAAAAGAGGCTATGATTACTATGATTATGTAGGGCTGTGACTCTACCCAGAAGGTGGATATGAATCTTTCTCTAGAGATTACCACCATGAGAAGCTGTGGTGAAGCCTTAAGGCAGAATATGGTCTGTGAATTTTATCTTGGGTATTCTGAGCTTTTGTGCTAATATCCACTTATCAGTGAGTGCATACCATGTTTTGTGTTTGTTTGTTTTTTGTTTTGTTTTTGTTTTTGTTTTGTTTGCTTTTTCAAGACAGGGTTTCTTGGCTGTCCTGGAACTCACTTGGTAGAACAGGCTGGCCTCGAACTCAGAAATCTGCCTGCCTCTGACTCCCAAGCGCTGGGATTAAAGGCATGTGCCACCACCGCCCATTTCATGTGTGTTCTTTTGTGAGCGGGTTACTTCACTCAGGATGATATTTTCTAGGTCTATCTATTTGCCTAAGAATTTCATGAATTCATCATTTTTAATAGCTGAGAAGTAATCCATTGTGTAAATGTACCACATTTTCCGTATCTATTCCTATGTTAAAGGACATTTGGGTTCTTTCCAGCTTCTGGATATTATAAATAAGGCTGTTATGATCATAGTGGCCCATGTGGCTATTCTTAATGGGTGTGACTTCTAACACAGGCGAATTGCTAATAAGCCGATTCAACTTCCTTATGTGACATCCAGTGACACTATACTTTTTTTCATGAATTGAATCACCTTGAAGATCTCAAGATGGTTATTATTGTTATTATTATTATTACTGTTACTATTATTACTACTATTATTATTGATGTCCAAATCATAGTCATATCATTATTTATTATAAATTTATTTTATATTTATCATAAATTTATTTTAGTCAAAATACTATAAAAGTGGATATTGACAGGATCCTGTTAGGTTTAGAATCTTGAATACATTGTGAGATATTCAATGTTAAATGTATCAAATATATATCCTTTTATTATAATGAGAATATCCAAAGTCTCTTCTACTTGCTTTTTAAAATGTGACTCCTAAGTGTTATGTAAACCACTTGTTCTCAGCCTTCCTAGTGCTGTGACCCTTTAATACAGTTCCTCAGGTTATGGTGAACTCCAACCATAAAATTATTTTTTTTTTGCTGTTTCTTAACTATAATTTGCTACTGTTCTGAACTGGGCACATCCTCCTCTTCTCTCACACTCCTAACTCCAATTTGTATTATATTTGTTTTCAGTCATATAAATGATCTGTTGTGACTGAGGTCCTTCAGACAAGGCTCTGGAGTTCCATCTATGCTGTTACCAACCACAGGAATATAAAAAAATTAAAGCTAAAAAATTATCATTGTGCTTTTATACTACACCTCATTGTCTTATTTATGATTTGACAGGCATATTCTTTATCCCAACTTTTTGACCATTGTGCATAGCACTGCAATATACATGAGTATTCTTCTGTTTGGCAGCCCTGCTGGCATTTCCTTTTGGATGGTTGAATAACAGAATATTTTCAGTTAAATACAGGGGGGTGGTGGTTGTTGCTGTTGTTTGTTTGTTTGTTTGTTTGTTTGAGGAATACCCATAGTTTCCTATACTAGCTGGATTCATTTCTACTCTTTTCAGGAGCCCACCAGGGCTTTTTGTTTCTCTACATGCTTGCCTTCCAGGGCCTGAAATCCTTTCTGTTATTGATATACTCATAAGAGTGAGGCGATAGATATTTGCTTTCCCCTGGTGTGTTTCTGGACATGTAATATGTACACACACATACACACACACACACACACACAAACACATGCACACACACACATTTCTGGCCATTTAATATTCATATACGCACTCAGTCTGGAGTTTGATGTCAGGAATTATCTTCAACCATTTTTTTTGCATATTTTTGAGACAATCTCACTGATCTTGGAGCTGTTGAATTTGTAGCAAGACCCAGAACTCTTTCCTTTCTCTTTTGGGCCAGTGTTGCACTCTAGGCTTGTATGACACTTCCAGGCTTGTTACATGGGTGCTGGGAACACATTCAGGTCCTCATGCTGGAACACAAAAGGCCGAACCATCTTCCAAGCTCTGGGTTTAGAATTGACTCCTAGATTCCAGTAGTTCTTCTATCTTATAATATCTCAGTGCCTAACTGTCACTGCCAAGCATTGATTGGTTCTTTCTTTTTTTTTCTTTCTT
>NC_034606.1:35242694-35255744 GCF_900095145.1 Mus pahari
TCCTGGAACTCACTTTGTAGACCAGGCTGGTCTCGAACTCAGAAATCCACCTGCCTCTGCCTCCCGAGTGCTGGGATTAAAGGTGTGTGCCACCACGTCCAGCTGCATTGATTGGTTCTGCTGAGCAAAACCTTATGAACCACTTGGGTGCTGATGTAAGCACTTCAAGGAAAACCTGAGTCTTCAAATACGGCTTCTCACGAAGCTTCCTTGTCTTCTGCTACTTTATTTATTGTTTTCTGAAGTACGAGCAGAGGTGTGAGTAGCCATGCAGTGGCTCTGGCTGCGTCTATCTCTACGACTTGCATACCAACTCCCCTACAGCCTGCACATGCCTTCAGAAAGTATCCACATAGCAGCCATAGTATCATATTTAAGCAGAAAACTTCCCATTGAGCAAACTGTTATTTTATTATTTTTTCAACTGAAATACTTTCAACTTTTTGAGAAGTAAATTGTATTTCTTGGTAACTTAACATTCTCAACTCAAAAAATAAATAAATAAAATATGATTTATCTTTATACAATGCTGCTTCCCACAGACTTCACATCTTCAAATAAGCATAGCAAGGGCACAGCTGGCTTCCCAAATCAAAGCCAGATCAAAAAAGGAAAGAAAAGAAAAGAAGTGTTTGTTTTGCTGCTGTTTAATGGACTGCTTTAAGAGGTTAGGCTTTGAACAAAAGAAGAACAATGAAAAAGATTTAAACAAACCCATTTAAATATAAGTACAGATCATAATCAGATAAGAAAGGGAGAAAATATTTCAGTGCAGGGTTAGAAAATACAAATTAGACATTTGCTTTGGTATGCATAGAAAGAAATCTATGTGTAACAAAAATATTGGATGAATACCTAGATCAGCGCTAATGCAATCTGAGATACAGTTCATCTAGATGAGCTTATAGTAATCACAATGAGGAAAATCCTACATCTGCAACTGGCAGCTTACACTTAATGTCTCCATGGAAAATGTTAAATTGAAACCTCAGTGTGTGTAGTGGGCACCCCCCCCCCTCACAAGTCTGCTTAACCTAGAACCTTTTAATTCCTGAGATCACGTATATAACCCCAATTTGATATCAGCATGGGATACTACATCTCCTTCCACAAACTAACATACCCTACACTGAACATTAACATATCCTCTTCATGTCTTTCTATCAGTGACTCTCAGCAAGGATTATTGAATATTTAAAATAATATTCTAAATATCCAAGTCCTTTGGTCCCCAGAATCTGAGGACATTCCACCATATCTACATTTCATCTAAGACTTGAAGCATCATTTTCATTTCCTGTTTAGGTTAAATGTTCTCTAAATGTCTCTTCAGTTTTTCTCCTGGTATAACCATCATTGTCAAGATGCGTTATGTTAACTCAGGAGGTATCTATGTGAAATTCATTGCACTGTTTACTGATCTTTAAATTAAACGGTCAGAAGGGCCTGTTCAGCTGCCACTTCTTTCTCTGTCTTACTTTATCCTCTCCCTGTTGTCCTCTGAGTAGGCTACCCTTGGCTTTGGGCTGTACTCCCTTCTCAGGGCCTTTGAACTCATTCATTCTTCATATAGAATTATCCTGACACAGAAATCCATGTTGTCTACATAGCTCCTTCCTCTAGGTACTTCTTTAACCAACTATCTATATTTTAGAATATCTTGTTTTAAATATAGTAAGTTTTCCCTTTTATGTTTTTTTCCCTATCATGTATTTCATCCTAAATGGCAATGGTCTAATTATTGAGTTTTTCCTTAAAAATATCCAGTACCCTTTTCTTTGAGGACCTACTTCTGATGATGTCCTTGGCATGATATGTTTTGATATCATACTGTTGTAGTATCATCTCAAATATCAGTTGTGCTAACTTATCTACTTCCTTAACTACTGTATGTTCTTCCATACGGTCTATTCAACTTGAAAATACAGGGCAATACATTTATGTCATTTGTTTCCTATACTCAGTATGAGAAGAATTTTTTTTTCTATTCTATGCATTGCAGCATAAGTCACTAGAAGTATTCATATTAAGGGAAACAGTCATTGACTCTGTAAGACATAGATGACTACTTGTTCCTCCCTTCCTGCACAACACAGCATTGTTTCTGGATCTCCAGGTGAAATAATGAGTTATTGGAGCCTGGGACGAGCTGATATTCTAAGTACCAGATAAGAATTGCTATTAATAACCTATAATGACTTTCAAGCCAAGTTCCACGAAGTTAAATGAGTTATCCAGGGTCAAATGAGGCTATCAGTGGAGGACTCTTTGTGCTACAGGTCTGCCACTATCTGTCCTGATGGATGGCCTAGTAGAATCTTTACTGTGTTCATGCTACCCAGTAATGCTGATTCAGTTTAAGCAAGGATGCTTGGCAAGAATGCTCTTAACTGATTATATGGTGCTGTCATAGCTTTTTAATCTATGGAGTGATTGCAGATCAGGTTGCCCTCTTGTATTAACCACTGATTAATAAGTGATTACTGCAGACAAAGATGATGAAAGTAATAGAGTCCATAGACAGAAACTAAGAATATGTAAGACAATATTTATAGGCTGTCTGCCCACTGAAGTGAAGTTATTTGTTTATTTATTTATTTATCTATCGATTTATTTATTTATTTATTTATTTATTTATTTATTTATTCATACAAAGTTTGAGTTAACGTCTAGGACTTAAATTCACCCTCCAAAATACCTACCCCTAAGGTATGTTAGGGAGAATGATTTCCATTTTACAGATAATGGAAGTGAGGTTTAATCAAAGATAGAAATGTGTGCAATACATGTCATTAAATCCAGCTTATCTTAGGAAGATGTTTCAAGGTTGCTTATGAAACAAAAATTCATTTCTTCCAACTTGGGAGAATATATATTCTAAGTTCAATATGTTTTTAGATTTGATTCTTTCATGAAAAGTTTGGTCCTTGATGGTGAAGTTTGGCTTTCTGACCATGTTGTCTCTTAGTGGACAGGGTCCCTTGCTGTCTCTTTTTCTTGTAAAATACTAAACCCAGCATGAGAATTCCACATCGTATGTACTTCTAAACTGAATGTTTTCATAAACTTTCTGTCTTGAAGTATCATCACACTGGGAGTTCAATCTTTTAGGAATTGTAATGGCACCCAACCCTATCCATATCATAGGATAGCATCACTGACTCTAGTATTTTCAAACTTCTGTATAAAACCCTCCATATTTTATGTTTTAATCTCTTCTACAAATTCATCCTATTTTATTTCTATACCCATTCATGGTAATAGAACATGACTCTAAGCAATGGTATACCATGAAACATGCATACATATTAGCCCAGAGTTTCAAGGGCAGTACCTTTACTAGGAGAAACTTTAAAACAGAGGTTGAAGTAAAACCAAATGGAATTTAACTGCATTGCACAAATCAAACTAAACAGTATAATAAATATTCCCAAGTCTCACTGGGAACAAGATAGAGTTAGAAGATGACATAGAGTGTTCAGCTATTCAAGAAAGGTGTCTCATATGGAGGGAAGATATATAGTATGCTGTAAAGCAATGATTAATATGTCTTTATGTTTATAGAGCACAGACCTGGGTTTTCCTATTGTGTTAGCGACTAATAACATTTTCTTCTGCATTGGACATTCTCTTTACCTATTTGGATAATATTGGTTTAAAAGATTTGGTCAGAACCCTCTATTTCAGGCCTAATTCAGTTACAGTGACTAATTTGAACAAATTTAGCATACTGGAAAAGACAGAAATTCCAAACAAAATAACAAAGTTATCTCAGTACAACCAACATAAAATTCTGTAATCTATATTTCTTGAACTTATGACCTATGGGTACTCATTGTCAAATATTATTTTCATAATAAGTAATAAATTATGCATTGCTATGTATTTAGTATCCCAATGATATTATGTGCTCATCTAAGGATAAATCTTAGTGACTTCCACCAACTGAAAACTAGGACTCCTGGCATCCATTTACAGTCATTTTCTGCTTTCTTATTTTGATTTCTGGTTTCCTTAAGGTACAAGTATATACAATAGTAACAATGATCTACTAATTTTAAAAATAGAGAACTATGAAGAGCCCTAATTCTTTACATGAATTCTAAGCTTGAGAGCTAGCTACTGTAGTAAACTGAGATCTTCCCACGTGAGACAAACCTCTAAGAAATGTCTGTTTCTATTGTAGAGCAATTTCCATGAAGCTGTAATGTGACAGAATTCTTCACTAGATAAATTTGGTTAAACATTAAAAAAAAAAAGAAAAGAAAAGAAACATGCTTACCTGCATATCTTTCTCAGAAATTAGAGCTGGTGGGTGAGATGGCTGAAAGGGTGAGGCTGTATGCTGCCAAACCTGAAAAATAGATTTAAATCTCTGGAGCCCATGTGGAGAAGGATGAAATACTGTTTAAAAACTGTATTCTAATCTTTACGCCTGTGCCATGCTATTTCTGGATATGAAGCCCGCCATGCCCCCATGCACATATGAGTACACACACATACTTTTATATGCTAATTTTATAATATTAATAGAAAAGATAAGAGAGATTGAACAAATAGGAACAGATATGTTCAATGTCATCTAGGGTGTCCACATCATCTCATAAGCCATTATTTTATGAATAATAAAAGTCAGTGTCTGTAGACGATATTTTTGGTCAATATTTTTCATGAAAACACATGCAAAACCTTACCAATGTATTATTACAATAAACCTTATTGTATTTCACAAGGTTACATTTTCAACAGCCACAGTGTGTTATTTCTCAAGAATGCAAGGTTGACTAGCTTCTTGAAAAGCAACAGAATTTATTGTTTACCCATTTATCATTCATTTGTCATAATAATTTAATGCTTAGGCACCCTATCTCTCAGTACATGTAATAGCAAGAAACTTTTTAAATCTGACAAGTTACAGCTATGAAAACCCCACAACTGTCATACTTTATGATCAAAGAGAGCATTTAAAGGTGACAGTGTTGATTATTGTCCTTATCTGACAGTGTACTGAATGCTATGAAACAAGAGGAACAAAAACCTATAGATTTTTACTTGACAGACCTGCTTTTCAATGGGTGCAATGTTAAAAACACACTGGAATTTATACCTCAGTGTCTACAACAAATTTTTATAGTTAATTATGTGGGGGCAGAGTCCTTGGAACATTTGGGCATGCTGTGCATACAATTAATAGTACTCAACTAGATACTTGAAAATGAAATATAAGGTAATAGCTCTTTAATTGTATTGTTAATTGTTCTTCTCATAGTATAAATAAATAGATACATAGATAGATAGATTGATACATACATACATACATACATACATACATACATACATACATAGATACATAGAGAAATAAATAAATGGTGCAACATTTTTCTACACAGGAAACATCTTTATGTGTGTTAATACTTGGAAAATACATAAAAATCTGTAAGTTCATTATCAATGAACACAGCCAAATACAACAGTACATTTCTATGCATGATGAGCAAATGTTAAAAAAATGATTTTAAATGAATATTTAAATTATGTATAGTAGAATATTGATTCTTTAAAATGTGCTAAATCTAGAAAATATGTATTAAGACATGAAATTCTGAGGCATTACTGAAAGTAAATGACAAACATTCACACAGAAAATATTCCATCCTGAAACACAAAGACACAAAGTTGTTAAAATGTCAGTTCTCTTTAGCTTTTTAACTAAGGTCCAAATATAATGCAAAACAACAAAAAAAAAAAACAAAAAACAAAATGTGCAACAAAATGTTTCCTAAAATGGACCATGCTGATTGTGAAATTTATATAAAATGAAAACCCAATAGCCAGATAGAATAATTTTTCAAGAGGCACATACTGAGTGAACTTCATCTGGTTCAAAGATTTACTATATTTATAAACAATAATTATGATTAATAAAAATGATAGTAACAGAGATGATAGTAACAGTATTCTGGTGTTAACATAACCTGTCAGCGTAAGGGAAATGAATAGATATTCCAGAGACTGGACAACACAATATTCTCTGCTATTTGACAAAATTCATTTTAATTCAATTCAATAGAAGAAATGATATTTTAAGTAAATATTTTTTCAGTAATTAGGTATCCAGTGGAGAAAGTAAACTTTAAGTTCTTAATCCAGAACATAAAGAAAACAGGTCATGCATTTGAATATCAACCTAAAAATAAAATATATAATTATAGAACTTTCAAGCATAATCATGTGGGAAAGGGATCCTTGCAACTTTTTGGCAAACACGTATTTCCTAGCTGGAATAGTGAAGTATAAACCATAGCAGATCTGCTTGGATTTCATTAGAAGGTAAAAATTTTGGCTCGTAATAATCCCTTGGTTCAGGAATGAGACTGTACCTCAAAATTTAAGAGAATATTCAATTATGATAATCTGATGAAGGGTTTAAGAACTCTTCTGACTCAATTATAAGAGATAGAATGAGCATGGGAAGAGGGCTCAATTCATAAAAGCTTGGGTTTCTGAATTCAGATCACTAGCACTCCTATAAGAAGCCTGGCACAGAGATGCATGCCTATAATTCCAGCACTGAGAAGGCAGATATAGGACAATCCTGGTGGGTTGTTTTCTAGGAAGTTTAGCAGAATCAGTGAGCCCCACAGTCAGAGAGAAATCATGTCTGGAAACAGAAGGTAGAGAGTAATTGAGAAAAAAAATCCACATTAATCTACCCACATATTCACAGCCCTACCATGCACAATCATGGTCATTTACATACAGACTACATACACTCACAAAACAGGAAGCTAATTACATAGCTAAGAGGAGGCAAAAAAAGATACTATATCAAAACTATACTAATCATCAATAACTACCTGAAAAACTGAGCAGAAATATTAGTATTGACTTAAGGTAAATACAAATTGAAGCCACACTGAAAAAAATACATCTATCTGTCAGAATGGGTAAAATTTAACTAGCACCAGTGCTAAGGAAAATGGAACAATCACATTTACATCTATTTATTTTCAGTGGAAGGGCATAGCCAGTTTTAAAAACTGGCAGATCACCATAATGTTCTCTAGCACTGAGCCTGTATTCTTGTGGATTCACACCTCCTGGTCACTGAGTACCTGGTATGCAGCTATACCACGTGAGGTCTTTTGAGCCCTTAAAACATCAGATAACATATTTGCAATATTACAAAGGTCATTTTCATTTGCTTTCTTTGCTCTTTTTGCCTTCTGTCCTAAACTAAAGAAACAGCTGCTAATGGATAAATTAACATTAGCAATTAGAAAAAAATAGCCAGCAAGCAACACAAATATTTTAGCAAGCTTGAGAAAATGGATCCACTTGGCCTCATGCCATCAAAAGGGCTATATATGTCTCCATCTCTGGTTTTATTTTAGAACAAGACATTAAACATTTGTCCGGCTTTGAGTTCCTCTTTTCCAAGCAAAGTTTGCAATTTTTTTTTTTTTGTGTCTTCTGCATGTTCTCTGCCTTTGTCCCCACACTCATCTTTCTAAAAATATATACCACATGTTTAATATTTTGTTCTGGGTCCTAAAAGGGAAGTGATTCTATTAACCAATGTCAGAATAACTTTTTCAGGGCATGGGGGAACCCAGGGCTGTGATTTGTGGTATGACCTTGGGAGGAGGGAGTGGCTAAAATTATTCAAGTGTCCAGGAAGATGCCACTGTATCATACTCTCTGAAGATGAGACCTTAATCTGAATGCCTCACAAAGCTTCCTGTGGAGTCACAGTGGTACATCTGACCCAGTATGTAGCAATAAACATGAGTTCTGACCAGTCAGAAGGCAGGTATTTCCTTCTGTTTTTCGGCATGGACAAGAATAATGGTGTTCTAATTGCTGCTTTCGGTGTCATAAAAGAACTATCTTCAAGTACTAGGCATTTCAAGAAGAAATGAAGGGCTTCACAAGACCATGGCGATGATGTGGGGTTAAATGGTTCATTTGCCTTTGAGAACACAGGACTGCATGCTGTCATAACTTCCAGGGCTCTTTATTCTAAAGAACCATGTTCTAGAAGTCTTTCAATTACTTGCACCTGAAATATTACATTATATTCTTTTGATGACCTGCCCTGACTATGCATAGGGAAGGCAGACTTTCATGGCATGCCTCCTACTTCTACAAAATACTCAACCTTTCTTTGTGCTAACAGCATTGTCTTTTTGTGTTTATTAAATATATATTTTCACACAATACATGGTGAACCTATTCTTTTTTACCATATCTAACTCCTTCCAGGTCTTCCCATATTTAGTTCCCAACTTTGTGGTTTTTTTTTTTCTCTTCTGAGAAAGTAAAACAAAGAACCAAAGACAAACACTATCAAACCAGAAAAAACAACAGTGAAAAACACACACAAAGGCATGAACCCCGTTTTGTATTGGCTCCTAGGAATGGGGCCTGTCCTGTACTCTGAGGCTGAGTATGTCTAAGGATTCTGTAAATCACCCTGTTGTAGGTTTCAGTATTAATACCTAATGCTGCAAATGGAAGCTTTTCTATTGATGGATAAATGTTACACTGAAGTATGGGTATACAAATAAGCCCTTAACAGTCATTTTTATTGCCATTTCATTTAACAGGCTGATAGTAGTAGATATTCCTATACAACCCAAGACCCATATAGTCTCAGTTTTTGGTCAATTTGCCATTGTCAAGTATGAGTTCCCATTTCATGGAGTGGGTCTTCAATCCAATTTTAAAAATTGGTTGGTTACTCCCATAACATTAATATTACTCTTGCACAATTAAAACATGCCAGGTAGGGCATTGCATTGATCATTACTTCTCCTCTACAGTAGCATGCACAGTACCTTCAAGAACTTTGAACACTAGTCCATGGGAATGAAGCTTCTCGTTGGATACCATCTAAATTTCTCCAAGTTTGATGACATATGTAAGTAGTATCTTCAGTAATACTACCTTACTATCAAGTTATATAGGACAAGCAATATTATAGCCAATATCATGTTCTGTTTTCTGGGGTGTATGAATCACTTCTGGCCAAAGACTCAACATGTAACCTGTTTCTGACACTAGCAGTATTTCTTTGCTGCATTAAATTTCTATTTGGGGCATGGTCTCTCCCACTATATGATAACAACTTCATCTAAATTTCTTTCATAAATGCACATATTTTGGGAGGCTTCTACAGTAGTTAGTTTCCATATGATTTTTAAAAGGCTTTCATTCTTAATCTTTTTTTTTTTTTTTAATTCAACCAACAATATGCCTCAGGTTAAACTAAACCTCAAGTTTCCTCTTCCTTGAGTCACAAGTTAACACACATAGAGGCTTCCTTTTCGGATTCCAACTTTGAACATTTACTGTGGTTGTATTTTTTTTTCCCTCCTATTCCTGTAAAAAAAAAAAAATGCCATGACCAAGGAAACTTAAGGAAGAGTTTACTGGTGCTTATAGTTGTGGAAGAATATAATTCTATCACCATCCTGGCATGATAGCTGGAGTAGTAAACTGAGAGCTCGCATCTTGAACTAAAAAGGACTCAGAAATAATAAACTTGAAATTGATTTAGAAACCCAAAGCCCAACCCCGTTTATATACCTGCTCTAGCAAGGTCACATTTCCTAGACATTCCCAAATGCCCCACCAGTTGGGAACCAGCTCTTCAAATGTGTTGCCCATTGGAGAGCATCTCATTCAAACTATTGCAGTGCTTAACTTTATCTACTCCTAAAAGTAGTACAGGCTTCTTTACATATTTAATGCTCTCATGTGAAGGGAAGAACGATTTCTAGTCATTGTTGCAACTGCATTTTAATATCAGTTTTTAACATGTCGACTGTTCTCAGATCATAAGTTGCATAAATTAGAATACAAAGTTAAGTGTGTTATAGAGCACATAATTTGAAAATCAGGAATAAAAAACATATGTGAGCTTGATTTTTTGAAGTTTCTTTGCTAAATATATTTCCATTTATTCCAACAGCATCTAAGGCATCTAAGGTAAAAAATAACAATGCTGATATTTTCGAGAACACCCTACCTCAAATTCTGTCGCTTATGTAAACCAACCTATTTTACTTCTTAACTGCTAATGGAATAAAAAGTACAATGTGCCTGGAATATCCCTCAATTTTGAAGATATGTTGAAAAACAAATATCTTTTACTGTTTATGGAAGAAAAAATGAATGTAATTTTTATAAACACATCTGTGAGTGTTATTGAAACTGTGAAAAAGCTATAGTGGAGACAAAACTATGCTAAAAGACCTGTATAATGGGGGAAATAGACAACCTAAAGAGAATGGGAAAAACTTTTATGAACTGAGATGCTAATGGTGATAAATATCTTCTAATTTAATGTCTTTTATTGTGATACATTTCCTGAAGTGTCTTGTAATTCACCTACCAGATAAAGATGCTTAGTTAATTTTATACTTCTTGTTTATATTCCTCTGTTCTGAGGAAGTGAAGTCAGAATTTCTAAACAATTCCCAAAACCTCTCAAGACAAAAGCAGAGAGAGAGAGAGGAATATGCACATGCTCATTTGCATACTTGGGATCCATTAGATTTCTCCATACATAGAGTTCAGGATGCTAGACCAGAGAATGGTACCACCCACACCAGTGTGCATTTGTAAAGGAAGATGTATGTATTCAGCTGAGTAGGGCCAAGTAACAGGTGATCATAGAGAAATTAAGAGAGTAGATGTAATTGAAGCTTTGTATATAACTTGACAGATAGGTGAGGTGTTTAGATAATGTTTAGGAATTAAAAAAGTAAATAGACCAACACTAGTACTTGAGGGTTTCCTGTTTGCTGACATGAAGTTCTTATAAGCTTTCTTGAAATAGCAAGGACACTGGTCTATTTCTGCACTTCCTGTAGCCTCTGTTGTTTCATCCTTTCAAATTTAGGAACCCTTGGAGCCATTTCCTTTAGGAAATGCAATTTCTTATTATTTGATTTGTAAATAAAAATTGGAAATCAATCTAAACCTAATTATTCACTGCATAATTTGACTCTGTAAAAACTGTTAATATTAAATGAGGTTTTGAATTTCCCTTTTTTATTTGTGAAGTAGAGTATATTGACCTGAATATTAAATTTCCTTCGTTAGGATTTACAAAGCTGGATCTTTCCTTTGAGATGGAATTTCACTCCAGCATCTGTTTAATCAATGACCTGCTATGATAAAACTTGATGACTAGAAGCTTTGTATAGTTATGTAATATTAATTATATATGAAAAATGACATATTAAAAGCATGAAGAAAGCTAGCAAGAGTGTTAAAGGAAGTAATGAAAGACAGAGGCATGGATGAGAGAGTGTGATTTTTGATAGGAAGGACTAGCAACATCGAATATTGATCATATGGTTCCAACAGGCGAATTTAGTGAGCACAGACTTTCCATGTGGGCAGGAATGGGGGAAGAAAGATAACAGGACATATATACCAGGGAAAGCAAAGGGCAAAACTCATCCCTGTAGAAATCTACTCTATTAAAAGTGATCCACTGTTAATGTAGACAGAGCCCTAGGAGATTACCCGCCCCCCCCCCCAAAAAAAATACCTCTGAGTATTATTACATGAGGATTCAGTTTCGAACCTTCAAACTATAGCAGTAGCATAGTTCACGAAGGTAACGATGACACAAATAGATAGATGATACCAGATATGAAAATCCACCATTACACTCAGAATTAATACTAGCTAAACTTATTATCAGATAGGGCCTATTTAATATTATTTCTCTCTAATACTGATTTCAAAAAATAAAAAAATGAACTAGAATTGTTTTCAGGTGAAAATTATTCTTCCTACAGCAAAACAACATATTAATCAGACTAACAAGGAGAATAATCTATGAAGACTCTCTTCCTTGTGCTTTTTCTATAGCATTAATTTTATTATGATTTCTAAATAAAAGGGTTGTGCTCAATGCTTCAAAGTTGCTAAATAATAAAAATTTGAGTCATTGACTATAGAAGTTTGAGAGAAGGATGGATAGGATTGTATTTATAGGAATCAGTCCTAGATTTTAGCTCTTAAAACTAATCAAGAAAAGTTTGTTAAGTACTAAACATGCCCCCAGACTGTCTTCCAGTTTCTGGAATAAAAAAAGGAAAGATACAGACATTCCCACACAAAAGTTCACACTGCTACTTTGGTGAAGAGTGTGTGGTAAGGAAAAGCCATAAGAAGCAAAAACAAATTGGAGTTGCCATGGAAATTCCAGGGAATGGTATCAGCATATAACAGCAACTTCCTTTAGGGTGCAATAAAATTAACGTTATAATGATATCAGAAAAAAACATAGCCATGATATTATGTCTTCATTGCAAAATTAAAATAAACACTTTGCTCTGGGTCACTGGGTCCACAGTTATAAGGGCTTCTGTGTTACCTAAAGTTGTTTAAATTAATTGGTTATGTTTTTTTTTCTCATTAGCATGTCATTTCTCTTGAAGTATCATATAAGAGCTTTGTACCCTATAGCCACTGTGATGGTTAATGTTGACTGTCAACCTGACCAGATCCAGCATCCTCTAATAAATGAACCTCAGCTTGTAAGGTATTAGCCAGATTAGCTTATCTTCTGGGAAGCCAGTGAGGAATTGCATAGATTTGGTTAGACTCTGGGCTTGCCTGTAATGGATTCTGGGGCTTCATACACTAAATATTGGACAAATAAAAGGGAACTAGTGAGCTGAGTACAAGTGTCCTTCATCTGCTTCCTGACAGTGGATGCCATATGAGGAGCTGCCTCAAATTCCTGCTACCCACTCTCTCTCGTTTTTTGTTTTTGTTTTTTTTTTAATGAAAATATAATCTTTTATCTCTCATGTCACAGGATGCACCCAGATAGCATTTTTTTTATTTTCTTTATTTACATTTCAAATGCTATCCCGAAAGTTCCCTATACCCCCCGCCCCTGCTCCCCTACCCACCCACTCCTACTACTTGGCCCAGGCCTTCCCTTGTGCTGGGTCATATAAAGTTTGCAAGACCAAGGGGCCTCTCTTCCTAGTGATGGCCGATTAGGCCATCTTCTGC
>NC_034606.1:35257074-35261646 GCF_900095145.1 Mus pahari
ATGGGACCTCATAAAATTGCAAAGCTTCTGTAAGGCAAAAGACACTGTCAACAAGACAAAAAGGCCACCAACAGATTGGGAAAGGATTTTTACCACTCTCTCTTTTTAATTGGGTATTTTATTTATTTACATTTCAAACGTTATCCCCTTTCCCAGTTTCCACTTCTGAAATACCCTATCCCCTACTCCCTCTCCCTGCTTTTATGAGGGTATCACCCATCCACTCCCACCTCCCTGCCCTGGCATACTCCTATACTGGGGCATCCAGCCTTAATCAAATCAAGGGCCTCTCCTCCAATTGATGTCCAACAATGCCATCTATTGCTACATATGTTACTGGAGCCATGGGTCCATCCATCTTTGGTTGGTGGTTTAGTCTCTGGGAGCTCTGGGGGCCCAGTTGGCTGCTATTGTTATTCATCCTATGGGTTGCAAATCCCTTCAGCTCCTTTAAACCTTTCTCTAATTCCTCTGTTGGGGACCCCAAGTGCTCAGCCCAATGGTTGGCTGAAAGCATCAGCACCTATATTTGTGAGGTTCTGGCAGAGCCTCTCAGGAGACAGCTATATGAGACTCCTATCAGCATGCACTGCTTGGCATCCACAATAGTGTCAGGGTTTGATGACTGTATATAGTATGGATACCCAGGTGGGGCAGTCTATGGATGGCCTTTCCTTCAGTCTCTGCTCCACACTTTTTCTAGTGATTTCCTCCTGTGAGTATTTTGTTCCCCCTTAAGAAGGACTGAAGCATCAACATTTTGATCTTCTTTCTTTTTGAGCTTCATATGATCTGTCAATTGTATCTTGGGTATTCCCAACTTTTGGGCTAATATCCACTCATCAGTGAGTACATACCATGTGTGTTCTTTTGTGACTGGTTTACCTCACTCTGGATGATATTTTCTAATTCCATCCATTTGCCTAAGAATTTCATAAAGTCATCGTTTTTAATAGCTAACTAGTACTCCATTGTGGAAATGTACCACATTTTCTGTATCCATTCTTCTGTTGAAGGACATCTTGGTGTTTTCCAACTTCTGGCTATTATAAATAAAGTTGGTACAAACATAGTAGAGCATATGTCCTTCTTATATGTTGGAGCATCTTTTGGGTATAGGCCCAGGAGTGGTATAGCTATGTCATCAGGTAGTACTATGTCCAAATTTCTGAGGAACTGCCAGACTGACTTCCAGAGTAGTTGTACCAGCTTGAAATCTCACCAGCAAAAGAGGAGTGTTTGCCTATTTCAATGTCATTGCCAGCCTCTGCTGTTTCTGATCTTAGCCATTCTGATTGGTGTGAGATGGAATCTCAGGGTCGTTTTGATTTGCATTTCCCTGAAGACTAAGGGTGTTTGCTACATTCACTCCAGTAGTGACTCGCATTACAGGTTTAGAAACCTAGAAGGAAACTCAGCCTCCTGGAACTTTGGAATTTCCATAGCTAGATGCCCCAGATTTGTCCCTGCAATATTGTGGATGGTCTAGCATGCTTTCTTATAGTATTTTACTGGGTATGAGTTAGAAGTCTCAGGGCAAGCTTAGCAAAGTATACTTAGAATCTTCATTACACCCAGAAATAGCAAACTACATTGCATATTAGAAGTAAGTTGGTAAATTCTTCTGACAAATGGAGATTCCCTACAGATACTTAAAAGAACAGTCAAGTTACACTCATATGCAAGAATTTATCAAGGCCTAGGAAATACAGGGGTTGTGGTATCATATTATTCATGAGAAGGTCTGCTAGAGCAGAACCCCTTGATGGTAGGTTTCACAAGGCTCAAAGGAGTAGCACAAATTGTGACTAGGGTGTGAAATCCTTACCTGTCATTAGCTGACCCTAGGCAGGGCTGTTTTATCTTTATAAACATTACCTGGTTCTTGTAAGTCCTTCGAAGTCATTCCTTTTTATTTTATTTTATTTTTTTGTCAGATAACTTCAATGTACTTTGCCTGCTATAACATTATACTCCTTTGTTTTCTGTATTATATAAGACTAGTGTTCCTTTGTGACACTCCCTTGTGTTGTATCTGTCTGTCACCCCATTATTTCTGACTCCATGTCCACCTGCCTGAACCTCTGATTCCACAGGAATTGAGAGAGGCCAACTGGGGCCAGTCCATGGCAGGTGTTGAACACTTCTTTAGGTGCTTCTCAGCCATTTGATATTCCTCAGCTGAGAATTCTGTTTAGTTCTCTACCTACCCCATTTTTAATGGGGCTATTTGGTTCTCTGAAGTTTAATTTCTTGAGTTCTTTGTATATATTGGATATTAGCCCTCTAACAGATATAAGATTAGTAAAGATCTTTTCCAAATCTGTTGGTGGCCATTTTGTTCAATTTTCAGTGTTCTTTGCCTTATAGAAGTTTTGAAGTTTCATGAGGTTCCATTTGTCTATTGCTGATCTTAGAGTATAAGCCATTGTTGTTCTGTTCAGGAAAATTTCCCCTGTGCCTATGTGTTCAAGCCTCTTCCACACTTTCTTCTCTACTAGTTTTAGTGTTTCTGGTTTTATGTGGATGTCCTTGATCCACTTGGACCTGAGCTTTGTACAAGAAGATAAAAATGGATCAATTTGCATTCTTCTACATGCTGACCTTTAGTTGAACCAGCACCATTTGCTGAAAATGCTGTCTTTTTCCCCCCCACTGTATGGTTTTAGTACCTTTGTCAAAGTTCAAGTTATTATAGTTCTGTAGTTTCTTTTCTGTGTCTTCAATTCCATTCCACGGATCCACCCGCCTGTCTCTGTATCAAAACCACACTATATCATTATAGTTTATATCATGCTTGCTCGATACTGCAGCTTGAGATCATTGATAGCCATTCCCCCAGAGGTTCTTTTATTGTTGAAAATAGTTTTTGCTATCGTGGGTTTTTTGTTATTTCAAAGGAACTTAAAAATTGCTTTCTAACTCTATGAAGAATTCAATTGAAATTTTGATGGGGATAGCATTGAGTCTGTACATTGCTTTCAGCTAGATGGCCATTTTTACTTTACTAAGTCCTGCCAATCCATGAGGAGGAGAGATCTTTCCATCTTCTGAGATCTTCTTCTATTTCTTTCTTCAATGACTTGAAGTTCTTGTCATTCGTCAGATCTTTCATGAGCTTGGTTAGTGTCACACCAATGTATCTTATAACATTTATGACTATTACGAAGGGTGTCGTTTCGCTATTTCTTTCTCAGCCTGTTTATCCTTTGAGTAGGGGAAAGCTACTGATTTGTTTGTGTTAACTTTATATCCATCCACTTTGCTGAAGTTGTTTATCAGTTTTATGAGATCTCCAGTGGAATTTTTGGGGTCACTTATGTTTACTATCATATCACTTGCAAATAGTGATATTTTGACTTCCTCCTTTCCAAATTGTATCTCTATGACATCCGTTTATTGTCCAATTGCTCTGGCTAGGACTTTGAATACTATATTGAATAGGTAGGGAGAGATTGGGCAGCCTTGCCTAGTTCCTGGTTTTATTGGAATTGCTTCAAGTTTCTCTTCATATAGTTTGATGATGGCTACTGGTTTGCTGTATATTGCTTTTGCTATGTTTAGTTATGGGCCTTGAATTCCTGATCTTTCCAAGATTTTTATCATGAAGTGCTGTTTAATTTTGTCAAATGCTTTCTCAGCATCTCTTCACCCATGGTAGACTGTAACCTTGATCTGTGAATCAGAATAAACTGTGACTAGAGAATGGAATATCAAGAGAAAAGAAAAATATGTTTAGATTTCCCCAAATTATGTGTTTTTTCTAGTATTTAATGATTGTATCTCAAAATAAGATCTTGTTCACAATGCAAGTGTGGGAGAAACTTTAATTTCTGAGATAACTCACTTTATCTAACAAGAATAGAGGTTGAACTCTTGTTAAGAGATAGTTTGTAGTAATAAATTGATCTGAAGTTTAAGGATTGGAAGCATTCTAGTAGAATAGAGTTTGAAAGGACAAAGTTTCTTAACTAACAACATGCAGAATAAACAGTATCTGAGGGTAGATAGCATGCCCCAATGACTATAACAATGTCATTCACTTAGTCCTAAATTTGAATTGTCTGAGAACATTATACATATTGTATTGAAAGAGTGAAATTACCTTTCTGATAGTGTAAGATAATGTGGGTAGTCTTTAACAAATAGCATTGTTGAGATATGAAACCTAGTCTTCTTCAGCATTTGAATTTCAATAGATGACAATTAATCCATGGTCTTTGAAGAAAGGAAGATAGGAAAGAAGGAAGGGAAAGGAAAAGAGGTGATAGTTGCATGTGTTGATTTGTACAGAAGGAAATAATACCTTAAGAGTAGCTTCAAGACAGCACGATACAAGTCAACAAACCAACCAGTAAACAAACACAGAGAGATCAGCATACTTCCTCCCATATACTTCCACAAAGTTGTGTTTCTAATGCAAGTCCAAAGTACCCACTGTGAGCAATAATGTTTTTTGTAGTGTTCAGCAATTTTACAAGACTGTGGATTTCTTGTGAACTTTACTTCCATGCACACCCTCCTTCCTTCTTTTCTCCCTCCCTCCCTCCCTCCCTCCCTCCCTCCCTCCCT
>NC_034606.1:35261753-35275005 GCF_900095145.1 Mus pahari
CTTCCTTCCTTCCTTCCTTCCTTCCTTCCTTCCTTCCTTCCTTCCTTTCTCTTGGTTTCAACTCTCTCTTCTTTTGTAAATTTTAATTGGTCTCTTCATTTAAATTTCACATTTTCTCTAATATTGCTACTCAAGGCATCCCTATTAAGAGGAGGGATACTGGAAACTCTCTTGAATTGAAAGGTCATGAAGTTTCAGGACGACTGGGAAAACAGGTCTATGGCATGGAAAAGATATCATGGTATGGGGAAATTTAGATTAAGGCATGAGGGAAGAGCTGCAATGGTTCTGCAAGTGTCGTATCTGAGGGAACCAAGCCATGTATCAAATGAGAAACTCTTCATCTTTCTTAAGCATTATATAACATTCCATCTGTTCTACTTTCTCCTATACCCCTAAAACTCAATTTGTAGTTTCTGAGAGTCTTTTTGATATACATTTCCACAATTATCCATTGATTTTTTTTTTTAACCATGATTTCCCGTTTGCATAATTCCATTATATGAATGTATAGTTTAGGTGCCATCAGATCCCCTTGTCCTTTATGCTGTTTCCCCAGCATTTTATCTAACTGAAGCTTAGAAAGTCTTCATTGTCAACAATTATGTCTTTAGGTTAAAGTTTCTTCTGTTAACTCTACAAGATATATATTTAGATTCCTAGGGGTCCCTTTCAATGACAAACATCCAAATCAGTGCATTGGCCTCTTACCTAGTTTCTCTATCTCTGAACATTGTATTGTACATTTTTTTCTTCACTTCCCATCTAAGGCATCTTAGCTGAAACCATGCAATTAGGAAATGTCAGTAAATGAGAGACTGACTGAGCTCCAGAGTTCTGTATGCTAAGATTAAAAGTCTATACTTGTAACTGTTGTAATATTTTTGATGGGCTTTTTAGTATATGAGACTCTAATACTAAAATTACATTAATTAATTGTGTATATATGTTTATTTATGTATGTGGTCTTGTGTGTGCCACAGTGTGCATGTGAATGTCAGAGAATAATCTATGGAAAACAGTCAGTCTAGGACACAAGTGTTCTTACCCATTGAACTACATTGTTAGCTGAACTGTTAAGAATTTTATTTGAAATAATAAAATATTTATTTTAAATAGATTGAAAATTAAACATAAAATGAGAAACTGAGAACTCCTACTAAAATTAACTGAAAAATTCAATAACATTGTAACTAGATATACTAAAATGGACTGAAAATAATTATTAAAATTATTTAAGTGAAAGCAGAAAAGGAGATAGTCTATAATAAAAGCTGGAAAGGACATATAGAAAGTAAATATTAAAACTGTAGGCACAAATGTAAACCTTAAGAGACCTACATTGAATATAACTAGCTAAGTATTCCTATTAAAACTTGGGCATTATCTGAAGGAAATTAAAAAGACAAAGCTAATCAAAGATGTGATACACAGGGTCATGCCACCCCTGAGAAATATTGTTTAATATAACTGCATTTGTAGTTGAAAAAATGAAAAAAAAGGTAGAAAAAGATGCAAACACCACAAGCAAGAAACACAAGGTTTCTACTAACACCAGGCGATGTAAACATCAGTGAAAAATATGAACAATGAAAAGATCAGTGTTACATGAAGATGAAAGAGAAAGTTCTCTGGGAACATACAGTGCTTCTACAGGCAGAGCCTCATGATATAGTAATGATGTTAACACGGTCTTGAAGCATCATTGAGCAACTGGCAGTCCTGAAAGGAATGACAGGAATTAGACCACTAGAGACAGGCCTTGCATGTCTGCTTTAATAATGATTAGAATTCACAGACAGAGAACCACTGAGTGCAGAGAAAAGAAAAAAAACACCGTCAACCAGATTTAATGAACATGAATGCCTTTCATCATCATATAGTAGTAAAACACTGATCCCAGGAAGGCACAAACAATATTTACCAAAATAGATGGTACCATGTCAGAAAACACAGCAGAGCAACTGTGGAGGCACTAAAATAACAAACATATCCATATCATAATGGAGAAAATAAAATAAAATCAGTAATACAAAGATTACTGTAAACCCTCTAAAACTTGTCAATTAAACATGTGCTTCTAAACAATTCATGATTTGTGAAGTAGAACTTTGACGAGTTAGACTTCAGTAAAATCAACAGTATTTGTGGAATTCAGTGCACTGCTTAGAAAATGAGAACCATTTAAGCAACTGCGTTAATTGATCAGATTCAGGAACACAAACCTGTAAGGGAAGAAAGTATGCTTCACTCAAGAGCCAATGGGGAACTGTGTGTGTGAGCATGAAAGAGAATGAAAATGTTAAGCTACTAAAGCTAGAATATCAGTGGTTTACAAAGATGTCTAGAAACTAGACATGTGGGTTCACATCTAAAACAACAGGAAACTGGAAGTATTGTGCATCACTGCTGGAAACACAGAAATGATAAATTACTCTGGAAACCTGAGTGCTTGTTATTACGATTACTCCCCTCTCTATGATTGACAACTGTAGTTCATCAACCCTGTTCCAGATAAATAAAACTCATGGTCTCATATAAGGTCTCACATAATGTATATACTACTAGTCTTTTATTGCCACCAAAGCCATAAACATCTTGAATGTATTTTAATGGGTGAATTTATAAATTAGCTGTAGTACATTTATATCACCAAGTTCTATACAACAAGGAAAACAAGCTGTTGATACATAGACGAATCTTGAAGACATTGCTGAGATAAAGATGTTTTTAACAAAATCACACCATGTAAGAGTAGATTTAAAGGACATGATGAAAAGACAAAATTCTTGGCTTTTCCTGCGGATTAGCACCTGAGATTCCAATATCATGTCCACTTAGAACAATTTGTATCAAGAGTCATTCTATAAAATCTCAGAGTGTTTCTGATCTAGCCAGATGTGCTGTAGCAAGATATTGGAATATTAAGAATAATGGGAGAGCCTGCAGCGTGTATTGATTATTCTCTATTCCTTCACAGTGTTTTCTTGTTTTTCTTATACTTGAACATATATAGTTTTAAGTTCTAGAGAAATGAAGCTAAATTAGTTCCCCAAGGGCAGGGAGGTGGGAGTTGGTGGGTAGGTAGGGGAGTACCCTCTTAGAAGCAGGGGAGGGAGGATAGGATAGGGGGTTTCTGGAGGAGAAAACAGGAAATGTAAATAAAGAAAATATCAATAAAGAAAAAAGAGGTGTGTTTTTCATCTGAGATGATATTTTGTGAGTTGAAAAGTGCTATAGAGAAGCTTTACTAAATGAAAATTCCTCAATTTGCAGAGTATTCTTCCAGCCAAATGGAGGTAATGTTGAGCCTTTGTTGTGTGACTGTCTCATATTTATAGATCATTCATTTGGTTACCCAATCTCTTATCCAGTAAGTCATTTAATACTTGTGTCCCATGCTCCTGCTGGGAGCCAAGAAAATGATGAGGAAAGAAAACAGACTAGATTCGAAATTAAAGATGTTTTGTTTTGTAGCCCAAATAGATCATTTTTGACACCTGAGAACAGTTACTGTTTATACTAATCCCATTTGCAAACTGGACTTTTAGAAAACTGTTGCTGAAGTTTCATGCATACAGTGTATCTGTAAGGGGTCCATGCAAATGTGGTACAGCAAAGGAAGAGGCTGACCTTGCAAACCCGCATAACAATGGCCCAACTGATTCTAAGCAGTTTTTCTACTGAGGTATCCCTTCAGAGCACCCTCTTGGTGGCAAGGAAGGAGCTTGGTATGTACCTTTCTGTTATTTAGTCAGTGAAGGTAGGGTTCTTAAACCCCTTGACTGAGTATGGCATGGGCCAGGCTCCTCTTCATAGTTCAAGGTAATGGTTTGTTTAAGATCTAATGTCCTCCAATATTCTGAGAGATAAAGAAACAAACATTTTGATTATAAATTACAGGATAGAGTGTTATAGTGTTCAACATCTGCCATGGTATTTGATCTTCAGGGTTTTTCTTAGTACCTGGCACACATAAGTACTTAGTGAGTTAGATTCTAGTGTCTTTAACAAAATCTACTGAGGAAGTTGAAATTTGTGGTAGAATGTTATTGTGAATCTCTGGGGGAATCATTACCCTTTTTAATAATCACAAGCCTCTATGGAATACCATCAACACTGTTAGAAAACCGAACTACAGAATGCCCAGTAACAATTTGATTTTCTGAGAAGCAACAAGGTTTAACTTAGTAAACATGTCCTGTGCATTACTTGGACTTTGGATGCTTGCACATTTTATTTGCATATTTTATTCACATACTTTACTTTTGTGGTGCTTTTTATTTAAAAAATGATTATTTCTCTGACACTGAAATTTAAGATAGTGCTTTTTATTACATTTGGCACCTGGAATGGGAGACCAGGGGCCTCCAAATGCTCTTTTAAATAGTAGTATTGGCTTGCAAAGTTAGCAACAGTACAAGAAATTCAATCAGCCTTTTATAGGATCTGTGTTGATTATTAGTTTGTCATCTTAGGTCTCAGTTGTGTACTTTTCTGATTTCTGAATTTCAGGGAAGTAGAAATGTTTACATATATTCCTCAAGTCCTTTCCATGGTAAGACTTGGTAGGAAGGCAGAAGATGAAATAGAAACTTTTCTCTCTACCTCCAGTAATGCCTTCAGCATCTATGACCTGAACAGGAGTCTTAGTCAGCTGTGAGCTCTCACAACAACTCTGGCATCTGTGCACTACTATTGATTTCTGTTGCTGCAGGAGCAGCTCTGTGATTCCTGGATTCTATGCAACAACCGTACCCCGGAGCCAAGACCATCACCATGGGCAGGTGTGTTTATCAGTGAGTATTCAAGGCTGGGGCTCTAGGTTGGTGATTTTTATCAGATTAGAAGTCTTATAATTATTTCAGAATGATTGAAAATTTGATCAGAATACCAGAGCTCACAGTTAAAATTTCTATCTGAGAACTTAGAGGTGTCCAAGGGGCAGTGCTTGAGCAATACCCATTTCTTACAGCATTTGCACATAGAGAATTTGTATTTGAACACTATTCTTCCATTTTCTTACTTAAATCCCTGGTCCTTGCTTCTGAGCCACTTCTAGGCATCATGAGTATCCAGCTAGTAAATGACTCTGTGGAATTACATCCCTTCAGGTCTTATCCTGCTGTAGACAGATCATGTTACACTGATGACAACTCATCAGAACTTAGGGATGAAGTCAGATAGAATCTGGGTAGAGAAAAATGCAGGGGAAACCCCCTCAAAGGGTATTTTCCTTCAACTTACCAGAAAATCCATCAAATCCCCTAAACCATCCCTTACAGAAAGGAACTGTATTGAATTTCTCACTTATTTGTTGCAGGGATACATGCATTTTAGAAGAGATGAGACATTAAATCCAGGTAACAACATTGATAATTCATCCCGGCACTATCTCCACTAATAAGAGAAGTCAAATGACCAAACAGAAAAACAAATTCTGTCAAGAGAGCAGGCGAGTGAACAGAGGTATTGCTTGATTGTGTGCAAGGGCATATTGGCTAGGGAGCATAGACACATCTTATACTAAACGTCAAGACTTTTCTTCCTATTTGATTCTGCCAAATGGTATCTATCATGTCTGTGGTTTGGTGACCACTTAAAATGTGTAATTCCTATTCTCCAGACTGGGACCAGTTTTAATAATGGCATCTATGTTATTGAAACTACTGTTCCTAGAAGATCCCTATAAGCCATTTCCAGAGTGTTATCTCTTTTCTGTATGTGAAATGAGGATTGCATCTAAATTTTTTAGTTTTAAATTGAGTGAAGTATTTTACTGACAATAATCATAGTCTACCATTTACTGGGTCACTGTGAGAATAATAAATCAAACTCTTTTATGTTTGTTTTGTTTTGTTTTGTTTTGTTTTTTCGAGGCAGGATTTTTCTGTATAGCCCTGGCTATCTGTTGTAGAACTCATTTTGTAGACCAGGCTGGCCTTGAACTCAGAAATCCACCTGCCTCTGCCTCTCAAGTGCTGGGATTAAAGGTGTGCACCACCACCGCCTGGCAATCAAACTCTCTTTGCTGATAAAATATTTTCACATCTCATCCTCACATTCACTCACTGTTCAAACTATGCAAACTGCTGTCCATTACTGGGTAAAAGAAATGCACTCTAAGAGCTTCTCATGGTCCAAGTTAATTGATTCTGTTGGTCTTCCTGTGGAGTTTCCATCCTCTTCAGTGGCTTCAATCCTTCACCTAACTCTTCTGTAAGAGTTTCCAACCTCCACCCTATGTTTACCTGTAGCTATCTGCATCTGTTTCAGTTAGCTGCTGGGCAGATCCATGGTAACTTGTTCAGTTATGACTCAGTCATTCCTTCAGCCTCTGCTCCATCTTTATTCCTGCATTTCTTTTAGACAGGACCAATTTTGGGTCAAAAGTTTTGTGGGTGGGTTGGTGCCCTCATTTCTCCACTGGAGGTCATGTCTGACTTCTGGAGGTGGTCTCTTCAGTTTCCATATCCCAACTCTTGCACATTTCAGTTAAGGTCACCTGCTTGACTCCTGGGAGTCTATCATCCTGGTTCTCTGGTACTACCTAGAGAATTCCCCCATCCCCAACTTCTGGCAACTGAATAATTCCATTTATTTTCCTGGCCCTCTCAGACTCTCATTTCTCTCTCCCCATGCCTGACCTTGTTCCTCTATTCCCCAAGTCCTCTCCTCACCCACCCAGATCCCTCTCTCTCTCAGCCTCTCATGACTACTTTGTTCTCTCTTCTAAGTGATATGGAAGCTTCGTCCCTTGGGCCTATTTTCTTGATCAACTTCTTGGGTCTATGGGTTGTATCATAGATATCCTGAACTTTTTGGCAAATAACCACTATCAGTGAGTGCATATTATGTACATCTTGTTGGGTTTTTGTTACTTCACTCCGGACCATGTTTTCTAGTTGCATCCATTTGCTTGCAAAATCCATGATGTCCTTGTTTTAAATAGCTGAATAGCATTCCATTGTGTAAATGTACCACATCTTTTTTAATATATTCATTGGTTGAGGAACATCTGGGTTGTTTCCTGTTTCTGACTGTTATGAAGAAAGATGCTAAGAACAGAGTGGGCCATGTGTCCTTGGGGTAGGGTGAGCAACTTTTGGGTAAATGCCAAGGAGTGACGTAGCTAGGTCTTCAGGTAGAACTATTTTCAATTTTCTTTTTTTTAATGTTAATTTTTATTAGATATTTTCTTCATTTACATTTCACATGCTATCCCCTTTCCTAGTTTCCTCTCCAAAAGTCCCCTATAGCCTCCTCCACCTGCCCTACTCCCCAGCCTACCCACTCCTGCTTCCTGGCCTTGATATTACCCTCTACTGGGGTATATAATCTTTGCAAAACTAAGGGCCTCTCCTCCCACTGATGGCCAATTAGGCCATCCTCTGCTACATATTCAACTAGAGACACAAGCTCTGGGTTGGGGGGGGGGGGCGTGATACTGGTTAGTTCATATTGTTGTTCCTCCTATTGGGTTGCAGACCCCTTTTGCTCCTTTGGTATTTTCTCTAGCTCATTCATTGGGAGTCCTGTGTTACATCCAATAGATGACTGTGAGTATCCACTTCTGTATTTGCCAGGCACAGGCATACCCTCACAAAAGATAGGCATATCAGGGTCCTATCAGAAAAAAGTTTGCTGGCATATGCAATAGTGTCTGGGTTTGGTGGTTGTCTATGGGATGGATCCCCAGGAGGGGCAATCTCTGGAAGGTTCTTCCTTATATCTCAGCTTCAAACTTTTTCTCTGTAACTATTTTTCTCTGGAAGCAAGGGTATTTTGTTTCCCATTCTAAGAAGGAACAAAGTATACACACTTTGGTCTTCCTTTATCTTCTTCAGTTTTATGTGTTTTCCAAGTTGTATCTTGGGTATTCAAAGTTTCTGGGTTAATATCCACTTATCAGTGAGTGCATATCATNTGNGTTCTTTTNTGATTGGGTTACCTCACTCAGGATGATATCCTCCAGATCCATCTATTTTCCTAAGAATTTCATAAATTCATTGATTTTAATAGTTGAGTAGTACTCCATTGTATAAATGTACCCCATTTTCTTTATCCATTCCTCTGTTGAAGGACATCTGGATTCGTTCCAGCTTCTGGCTATTATAAATAAGGCTGCTATGAACATAATGGAGCATGCATCCTTATTACAAGTTGGAAGATCTTCTGGGTATATGCCCAGGAGAGGAATTGCTGGATCTTCTAATAGTATTATGTCCAATTTTCTGAGGAACTGCCAGACTGATTTCCAGAGTGGTTGTCCCAGCTTGGAATTGACCAGCAATGGAGGAGTGTTTCTCTTTCTCCATATCCTCGCCAGCATCTGCTGTCACCGGAATTTTTAATCTTAGCCATTCTGACTGGTATGAGGTGGAATCTTAGGGTTGTTTTGATCTGCATTTCCATGACGAATAAGGTTGTTGAACATTTTTTCAGGTGCTTCTCAGCCATTCTGTATTCCTCAATTAAGAATTCTTTGTTTAGCTCTGTACCCCATATTTTAATGAGGTTATTTGATTTTCTGGAGTACAGCTTCTTAAGTTCTTTGTATATATTGGATATTAGTCCCCTATTGGATTTAGGACTGGAAAAGATCCTTTCCCAGTCTGTCGGTGGCCTTACTGTCTTATTGACAGTGACTTTTGCTTTACAGAAGCTTTGCAATTTTATGAGGTTCTATTTGTCAATTTTCAATCTTACAGCACAAGCCATTGCTGTTGTTCAGGATTTTTTCCCCCCTGTGCCTATATCTTTGACTCAATTCCCCACTTTCTCCTCTATAAGTTTCAGTGTCTCTGGTTTTATGTGGAGGTCTTTGGTCCACTTAGACTTGAGCTTTGTAAAAGGAGATAAGAATGGATCAATTCACATTCTTATACATGATAACTGCCAGTTGTGCCAGCACCATTTGTTGAAAATTCTGTCTTTTTTTTTCCCCCCCACTGGATGGTTTTAGCTCCTTCATCAAAGATCAAATGACCATAGGTGTTTGAGTTCATTTCTGGGTCTTCAATTCTATTCCATTGATCTACTTGTCTTTCGCTGTACCAGTACCATGCTATTTTTATTACAATTGCTCTGTAGTACAGCTCGAGGTCAGGCATGGTGATTCCACCAGAGGTTCTTTTATTGTTGAGAATAGATTTGCCATCCTAGGTTTTCTGTTATTCCAGATGAATTTGCAAATTTCCCTTTCTAACTCTGTGAAGAATTGAGTTGGTATAATGATGGGGATTGCATTGAATCTGTAGATTGCTTTCCACAAGATAGCCATTTTTACTCTATTAATCTTGCCAATCCATGAACATGGGAGATCTTTCCATCTTCTGAGCTCTTCTTCCTTTTCTTTGTTCAGAAACTTGAAGATCTTGTTATACAGACATTTCACTTTCTTAGTTAGAGTCACACCAAGGTATTTTATATTATTTGTGACTATTGTGAAGGTTGTTGTTTCCCTAATTTCTTTCTCAGCCTGTTTATACTTTGTGTAGAAAAAGGCCACTGATTTGTTTGAGCTAATTTTATATCCAGCTACTGCACAGGAGCTGTTTATCAGATTTAGGAGTTCTCTGGTAGAATTTTTAGGGTCACTTATATATACTATCATATCTTCTGCAAATGGTGACATTTTGACTTCTTCCTTTCCAGTTTGTATCCCCTTGATCTCCCTTTGTTGTTAAATTGCTCTGGCCAGGATATCAAGTACTATATTGAATAGGTAGGGAGAAAGTGGGCAGCCTTGTCTAGTCCTGGATTTTAGTGAGATTGCTTTAAGTTTCTCTCCATTTAGTTTGATGATGGCTACTGGTTTGCTGTATATTGCTTTTATTATGCTTAAGTATGGGCCTGGAATTCCTGATCTTTCCAAGACTATTATCATTAATGGGTGTTGTATTTTGTCAAATGCTTTTTCAGCATTTAACGAAATAATCATGTGGCTTTAGTCTTTGAGTTTGTTTATATAGTGGAATACGCTGATGGATTTCCATATATTAAACCATCCCTGAATCCCTAGGATGAAGCTTACTTAATCATGTTGGATGATCATTTTGATGTGTTCTTAGATTCAGTTTGTGAGAATTTTATTGATTTTCTTTTTGCCTTGATATTCATAAGGGAAATTGGTCTGAAGTTCTTTGTCTTTGTTGGATCTTTCTGTGGTTTAGGTATCAGAGTAATTGTGGCTTCATAGAATGAATTGTGTAGAGCACCTTCTGTTTGTATTTTGTATAATAGTTTGAGGAGAATTGAAATTAGGTCTTCTTTGAAGGTCTGATAAAACTCTGTACTAAACCCATCTGGTCCTGGCTTTTTTTGGTTGGGAGACTNTTAATGAATGCTTCTATTTCTTTAGAGCATAGGGGACTGTTTAGATAGCTCATCTGATACTGAAATAACTTTGGCACCTGGTATCTGTCTAGAAAATTGTCCATTTCGTCCAGGTTTTCCAGTTTGGTTAAGTATAACCTTTTGTAGTAGGATCTGATGATATTTTGTGTTTCCTCCAGTTCTGTTTTTATGTTTCCCTTTTCATTTCTGATTTTGTTATTTAGGATACTGTCCCTTCTACTTAGTCTGGCTAAGAGTTTATCTCTCTTGTTGATTTTTTTCAACAAAACAAAACAAAACAACAAAACAACAACAACAACAACAACAAACAGCTCCTGGTTTGGTTGATTCTTTGTAAAGTTCTTTTTGTTTCCATTTGGTTGATTTCAGCACTGAGTTTGATTATTTCTTGCCTTCCACTCCTCTTGGGTGAATTTGCTTTCTTTTGTTCTAGAGCTTTTAGGTGTGCTGTAAAGCTGCTAGTGTATGCTCTCTCTAGTTTCTCTTTGGCAGCACTCAGAGCTATGAGTTTTCCTCTTAGGACTGCTTTCATTGTGTCCCATAAGTTTGGGTATGTTGTGGCTTCATTTTCATATCTGTTGAAGCCTGTTTTGTGACCAATTATAACATAATATGTTTCCACGAATCCAGCCCTTCAAAGGATAATAAAGGGAACACCAACACAAGGATGGAAACTACACCCTAGAAAAATCAAGAAAGTAATCCTTCAACAAACCTAAAAGAAGAAAGGCTCAAGAACAGAATTCCAACTTAACAACAAAAATAACAGGAAGCAACAATTACTTTTCTTTAATTTCTCTTAACATCAATGGACTCAATTCCCCAATAAAAAGACAGAGTAATTGACTGGCTACACAAAAAGGACCCAACATTTTGCTGCTTACAGGAAACACACCTCAGGGAAAAAGACAGACATTACCTCAGAGTGAAAGGCTGGAAAACAATTTTCTCCAAAATTTTAAGTTTAATGTATAATATGTTTAATGTGTTTCTGGTTTTTAAAAGAAGCATTTTCTCTTTGAGTATTGTTTAACCATGACCACCTTTGAACTTAATGTAACTTTTTTGGGGGGTGCTAAATATATACTTTGCAGGTATAATTTTTCTGATGGTAAACACAAATTCCACTTCCCATATACAGCAGGATATTTTTCATTTTTTAAAGATTTATTTTTACTTTTATATCTGATGTCTGAGTGTATGGATACATGTGCATACACAAGTGAATGTGTGTGTATGTGTATGTGTGTGTGTGTGTGTGTGTGTGTGTGTGTGTGTGTTTTTGTGTGTGTGTGTGTGTAGTTGAATGTAGAGGCCAGAAGTATGTGTTATATCCCCTTAACTCAAGATATAGGAACTGATGGGTATGTAATCCAGGTTCTCTGCAAGAATAACAAGTTATCTCAAGTACTGAACCATCTCTCTAACCCCCAGAGTACATTTAGATATATTCACAGTTTCTTAGTTTTTAGAATACTGTTGTGAGCAACATTGTGGTTGTTAGTTTTATTAGATTTACTTCTGTTAGTTTTTAGGTCCAAATTGTATTTACAGCATACTTGAATCTTACAATGGATGTGACCTATTACAAAGATATGAGTGTATATAAGCCTTTTTGACAACTAAATTAATGTTCACTATATAGCATGTCAATTTATATTGCAATAGCCAGTAAAACCTATGAATCTTGAAACAATCATTACTCTCTAATTTGGAGGAAAAGTGAGCCAATCTGAAGACTGATTGAATCTTTGAGCACTTTTGACAAATTTCTAAATCTTTATGATCATCAATCCTCATACATTAGATAAGAAAATAGCAGAAAGTAGAAAAATGATGCCTTCCTACTATCATCTTCTGAGTTTTAATGGCTGCATACTCATAAGAAAAAGATAAGGTAATATTTCTTAAATTTAATAATATGCCTTAAAGTAGCATCATATTTCTCAAATAGTATAAGCTCAAAATTTCTTTGTTGAGTGTCCTAGAAGAATTATATTTACATAAGATTAATTTATTGAAAAATTAGTGAATAACAAAAGTTAATTTAATTTGCCATGTGTTTACTGAAAAATCACCGTGTGTTAATCATATTAGCCATTATATTAATTACATGTATATGTTGTATTTTTAAACAGTGCTTTCCATTTTCATAACTTTTGGAAAAAATAAGTACTTAGAGATAGGGCTGACATTTAATTAATTTTTAAATTAACTCATAATACCTAACAGAAAAGTAGATTGACTTTAATGTATGTTTTGTATCCAGTGTGCTGCCAGCTCTGTATTACGAAAAAATATCCAATCAAACTCATATTGAGAAGATATAAGTGTACAAAGGAACACTACATTTAAAGAACATTTTAGATAATCATGAACTTCCTAACATTATGTTAAGTACAACAATGTCTAGGCAATCATTCTTGGGGCACAAGTGTCTCTACTACACTGTTTTGCATGTGGAATACAGTTTTCACCCATGCAGGAATTCTTAGGATCCTGCACTGATCATTTAAAAACATTAGCTCATAGATTAACACATCTTTCCAACCAGTAATAGTTTTGGCTATAAAACATGGAGAATTTTTGTAGATATTGTCAATTATTTCATAACAAATTAATGTTTTGAAATATATAGTGTGTCTTTTGATAAATACTTTCTCATATATATATGACCCTGGACTTCCCCTGTGCTGGGTCATATAAAGTTTGCAAGACCAAGGGGCCTCTCTTCCAAATGATGGTCAATTAGGCCACCTTCTGCTACATATGCAGCTAGAGACACGAGCCCAGGAGTGTACTGGTTAGTTCATATTGTTGTTCCACCAACAGGGTTGCATCCCCCTTCAGCTCCTTGAGTACTTTCTCTAGCTCCTCCATTGGGAGCCCTGTG
>NC_034606.1:35276180-35287122 GCF_900095145.1 Mus pahari
TGTCTCGTATGAGGCTATGCCAGTGTCTGGCAAATACAGAAGTGGATGCTCACAATCATCTATAGGATGGAACACAGGGCCCCCAATGGAAGAGCTAGAGAAAGAATCCAAGGTGCTGACAGGGTCTGCAACCCTATAGATGGAAAAACAATATGAACTAACCAGTACCCCCAGAGCTTGTGTCTCTAGCTGCATATGTAGCAGAAGATGGCCTAGTCAGCCATCACTGGGAGGAGAGGCCCATAGGTATTGCAAACTTTATATGCCCCAGTACAGAGGAATGTCAGGGCCAAGAAGTGGGAGTGGGCGGGTAGGGGAGCTGGGTTGGTGGAGGGTATAGGGAACTTTCAGGATAGCATTTGAAATGTAAATAAAGAAAATATCTAATAAAAATAAAATAAAATGAAAGACAAAAAATGTAGACATATCTTAGAATTTAATGAAAGTAATATTTTGTTGGTACATCATGGACATTTCAACAGGAAATAATCTTTTGCCTTTTCTCTTCCAGCCTGTGTTAATCAAGAACCAATGCTAAAGCATGAATGCTTCCACTACCCTATGTAGCATTAAATCCCAACAACTTGATTGGAGTGTGTGTGTGCATGCATGCGTGCGTGTGTGTGTCCGTGTGTGTGTGTGTATGTGTGTGTGTGTGTGTGTGTGTGTGTGTGTGTTTTGTGAAGAAGGCCATGCCATATCCCCTGTAAAAGGGAGAAAATGGAAGTAATCTTATTATATAGCTTAGGATGCAATGAGAGGTCATGAAATCTCCATAGTATTGGCATACTCCAAAGAAACACTTTATAGAGAAATACTTTATACATTGCTTTTTTTGTATGGAATATTCTCAATTCCCCATGTTTTGAAATATGCTCCACTGAATGAATTACCAAGCATAGCAAAACTCAGAAGTTTGGATTTCAGAATAGCACACTGTCATTATGAGCATCCCTAATCACAACGTAGTATTAATTTTGTAAACGTTTGGGAGTCAGGAGGAGGGTCTACCCACTAACTGGTGAAAAAAAATGTGGCCAGAAAGTGGTGAAAATACTTGCCCATGTCTAACTATTGCTTCATTTTTTTTTTTCTTTGCATGCAGGCCAAGCAATGCCCAAGGCTAGAGAGAAAAAAAGAAAGAAAGAAAACACTCAAAATGAATATGTAGTCAGATGCTCCTAGATAAACTTAGTGAAGTCTAACCAAGAAAAAGGTAAACATGAATGGTCTTCCAAATCCAGAGGCTTTTACAGTGAGAGGGATAATTCTTCCTGTATTATATAAAAAGGAACATGTACTGATATTACTCCAGGAAAATGGTGCGACATTTATCTTATATAAAGTAGTAAATTAGATATACCACTTGACTGAAGAACATGTCATAATGCTGAGAAAGGTGGCATGTGATTTCACTACAACCATGGCACGTTATTAGTAGCAGCTTTATGTGATTGAATAAGAAACAACTGTGTTGTATAAGTAACAAGTAATTATTGCAAAGCAGACCATCACTGAAGTTCATCCATGAAAATTTTCTTATTTTAAAAAATCTGATGTTCAGAGATATTGACTGTGGGATAGCGACACCATCCCTCCACTTGATGCCCTGTCTTTCTACTGGAGTTGGGCTCTACAAGTTCCCTCTGCCCAATGTAGGGCATTTCATCTATGGTCCCTCCCTCTGAGACCTGAGAGTCTCTCACCTCCCAGGTCTCTGGTACATTCTAGAGGATCCCTCCACCTCCTACCTCCAAGGTTGCCTGTTTCCATGTTTCTGCTGGCCTTCAGGGATTCAGTCCTTCCCTCCCTCCTCCAAACACCAAAATCTGACGCAGAATTGTTCCTGTCTGAAAGAACTTCTGGGGAAAAAAGGAGAAGAACCTGTGGAAAAGGAGGTTCAGTAACAGGCCCAAAGTGGAATCCAGCTCAGGAGGAGGTCCAAGGCCTGACACTATTACTGATGCTATGGTGCACTTACAAACAGGGGTCTATCATGGCTGCCCTCTGAAAGGCCTAACAAGCAGATGAAAGAGTCAGATGCAGATATTTACACCCAACCAACAGACAGAAGCTGATGACTCCTGTGGTTGATTTAGGGGAAAGCTGGAAGAAGCTCAGGGGGAGGGCAACCCTAAAATAAAAGCAGCAGTCTCAACTAACATAGACTCCTGGGATCTCTCAAACACCTAGCCACCAACCAGGCAGCACACACCAGCTGATATGAGGCCTCCAGCACATATAGAGCAGAGGACTGCCTGCTCTCCCCTCAGTGAGAGAAGATGCTCAAGACACATGGAGCCCCGGGGAGTGGGGAGGTCTAGTGGAGTGAGGGTGGTGTGGGGACATCCTATTGGAGATGAGGGGAGGAAGTGTGGAATGTGGAACCATCAGAGGGTGGACCAGGAGGGGGATAAAGTCTTGACTGTAAAAAGAGATTAAAGAATATATCTAAAGAATAAATAAAGAAAAGATAAATAATGGGGAAACTACATTATTTAGGGTATATTTTTACAAGGTGAAGTAGCTAAATGTCTGCTCCACTAATAACATGCCTCCCTACTTTCAAATTGAGAAGGGAAATAGAAATGAACCATCTAATGTCAACTTTTCACTTAATATTCATATTCAATGGACACCCTAGATTTCATTAAAATAATTTATATGATAAGATTAAGTATTTTTTGATATGTTTCCCATAATTAAAAAAAATAAAACTTTAAAAAAAAACCCTAATGTTCTATGACCGTTACCTACTATTCTTTGTATAAAGCTACACAGTAAAAATACGCTTTCCATAGAATTATCTTTTAGTTTTTCATGTGCCTGCAAATCCTGAAGGAAATAAATGAAGGAACAATCTCAGCTAAGCAAAAGTGGTCATATTTAGAATCAAGTTTGCCATGTTTTTGGCAAATACAAGCAATCACAATGGGGGTCTACTAAGTCTTGAAGAGTCACTATTTTCAAAGAAATGATAAAGCCAACTTACCTATCAGCAGCATCCTTAGAGCGGTATCAGAGAGAGAGAGAGAGAGAGAGAGAGAGAGAGAGAGAGAGAGAGAGAGAGAGAGAGAGAGAGAACAAGATGATTTGAATAGCAGGCCCTCAAAGCAGAGATCTTGAAGCTTTGGTTGAATGCAGCTGTGTGACATGCTGTTACTTTGCCTAAGTGCTTGCCATTGTCTTTAACTGTTCTATTGCTACTTTATGGGCATAAAAAAAAAAAAAAATCAACACCCGAATTACAGAAGCTCTTGGCTAAGTGAATTTTGACAAGGATTATCTCCTACTACATTGCTGGTACACTGTTATATGACTTTAGCTTATAAATGCGGCAAGAGTACCACAGGCCTCCAATAAGTAACTTGTTATTCTTTTGTCCTTTCAAAACTCTCTAAGCTGTCACTCAAATCACTGTCTATATTTTTTTTATTTAACAACCCTGCAATTTACAGGTTCACATGTCAGATTTTGTGAAAACCTTGACATTGCCTCAGCGAGAACTCCAATTTAACTCTGTGTGGTTGAATAAGTGAATGAATGCTTACAGGCTCAGTGATTATTCAAGTTACACCTGCAGGGTTTATTGTTTAGGAAATATCTTTCACTTTGTTCCCCAGCTGCTCATATGTGCTCTCTCTCTCTCTCTCTCTCTCTCTCTCTCTCTCTCTCTCTCTCTCCCTCCTCTCATCTCTTCTCGCTCCCTTTGCACTTCTTTTTCTTCCCCACTTCCTCTTCATTCTTGTTTTTCATGCTCCTCTTCATTCTTCCTTTGCTTTTTGTCACATTCCGAAACTTAAAAGAAACCTTAGGAATATAGTTTAAATCATGTAAAGAAATCAATATTATCAATTTTAATGAAATGTTATATTCTTTCATTTTTTTATGATAAAAGTCTTTTTCTCTGTACAAGTCTCTAAGTATAATATTTAATTTTTATTCTCTAAACGTCAACAGAAAGCACACAGTGTAGAATCATAAAACACATTTTGAATATCATCTGTTAAAACTCATAAATATGGGGCTGCAGAGGTGCTCAGCAGTAAAGAACAAACACCATTGGGGCAGAAATCCTGAGTTCAGTTCCCACCACCCACATGAGGCAACTCACAATCACTTATAACTCCAGCTCCAGAAGGTCTGATACCCTCTTGTGGCCTCTTTGGATACTGCACTCATGTTGAAGATTTGTGTATGCTCTGCTTGCTACCTCAGACTCTGTGAGCTCATATGCACTTGCTGAGTTGATTCCACTGTTTATATTTATTCTTTGCCTAGATGACTCTCCATTGATAAGAATGGTGTAGTGAAGTCTGCTAACATTGGTGTTTATGGATCAATATGTAATTTAAGTTGTTAACATGTTTGTTTTACAAACTTGGGTACCCATGTACTTGGGGTATAGATGTTAAGAATTAAAATATCTTGGTGGATCTTTCCTTTGGTAAGTATGTAGGGTCTTTCCTGGTCTCTTTTGATTAGTTTTGGTTTGAAGTCTATTTTGTTGGATATCAAAATGTCTATACGACCTTGCTTCTTACTTCCATTTGCTTCAAATGTCTTTTCCTTTTAGTCTGAGATAAAGATGTGTTTCTTGGATTCTGTTTTGCATCCATTATGTTAGTGGTCTTTTTATTTTTATTGGTGAATTGAGACCATTGCTATTGAGAGATAGGAATGAATAAATAACAACGATCAATTGTTGCTTCCTGATATTTTGTTGTTGATTCTGGTGATGGTGGTGGTGGTGGTGATGTGTTTACTTCCTTTCTTCTATTTTTCCTTGTGTGAGCTTATGTATTTCCTGTGGTTTCACAGGTATAGTTAACTTGCTTAGGTTGCAGCTTTCCTTCAAGCACTTTCTCTAGCACTGAATTTGGAGTTAGACATTGTTTAAATTTGACTTTATCATGCAATATCTTATTTTCTTTATTTATTATGTTATAAGTTTTGCTGGGTATAGTAGTCTGGGATGGCATCTGTAACTTCTGGATTTCACAGTTTCAATTGAAATGTCAGGTGTAATTGTAATAGTTCTGCCTTTATATGTTACTTAGCCTTTCCCCTACCAAAGTTTAGTATTCTTTCTTTATACTATATGTTTAGTGTTTTGATTAATACATGAAAAGGGGCCTTTCTTTTCTGGTCCAATATATTTGGTGTTCTGTATAGTTCATGGATTTTTATAAGGGTCTCCTTCTGTAGGTTAGGAAGTTTTTTCTTCTGTGATATTGTTGAAAATATTTCTTTTGGTCTTTAAGCTAGCATTTTCTCCTCCTATTCTTATCTGTGTTTTATCTTTTCATAGTGACAAAGATGTCCTGGATGTTCTATGACATGCTCTTTGACTGGTGTGTTCATTTCTTCTACTGTATCTTCAATCCTGGGTTTCTCTCTTCCATCTCTTGTACTCTATTGGTAAAGATTTTCTTGGTAATTCTTGTTCCAATTCCAAAAGTTTTCATCTCCATAATTCCCTATTTCTGTTTTCTTTATTGATTGTATTTCCATTTCCATGTTTTAGACAATTTTATTTATTTACTTCAAATGTCTGTGTTTTCTTGGATTTCTTTAAAGTATGTATTTATCTTCTCAAGTTTCTGTTGTGTTTTCCTTAAGGAATTTATTAATTTCCTCAAAAGAAAACATATCATTTTCATTCAGTTGGATTTAAGGTCTTTTTCTCATGCATCAGCTATAGTGGAATATTCAGAAAATAGCTGGGCTCTATTAGAGATATTTTGCCAGATATAGCATTGATTGTGTTTTTACACTGGGATCTACGCATCTGGGTTTGAGATTAATGTAGGTCTAGATGCTGATTTCTGGATTGCCTTTGTTGGTTAGGGGTTTTGTTGCTTGGTTTCTGATTTGTTTGTTTGTTTGTTAATGACTTATAAATTTTCTTTTCCATCTGAATCACAGCTTCCATTCCATGCTCTTCTCCCAGTACCTCCCTCTCACATCCCCTTTGACCCCACTCCCTCTCTCATCAGAAAAGGAGGCTTTCTGTGGATATCAACCTATCTTGGCTTGGATTAAACGCATCTTCTCCTATTGAGACTAGATAATACAGCCAATTTAGGGGAAACAGACACAAAATCAGGCAAAAGAGTGAGAGGCAGCCCTTGCTTGAGTTGTTAGAGGGGGTCCAACATGAAGACCAAGCAGCAAATCTGTCCATCTAGCTCCATCTCACACCTGCTCTTTTGTTGGAGGTTCAGTTTCCGTGAGCTATTGTGGCCCCAGGATAGTCAACTTTTTTGTTTTATTTTTTTTCTTGGTGTCTTTGACCCCTCCAACTCAGGCCGTCCTTAATCTCACTCTCCCAAAAGACTTCCTGAGCTCCATCAGATGTTTGGCTGTGGGTCTCTGTGTCTGTTTCCATAAGCAGCTGGATGAAGCCAGAATATCATTGATAGTTACAGGAGTAGGCTTTCTCTCAAACCATGGGACTCAAGCAGGGCCAGTCATTGCTTTTCCATTCCCTCAATTTCTGCACCTTCTTTATCATGGATAGGCAGGAAAAATTGTGGGTTGAAGGTTTTGTTGGTAGTTTGGTTCCTAACATTAGAAGTTGGGCTCATTACAGGAGGTGGGTGATTCAGGTTCCTGGACAATTCCCTCATCCTAGAGTTCTAGCTTATTTCAGAGATACCTTCTCCCACCAATCTCAGTCCATTTCTCTCTCCCAATTCTTATTCCTTCCATCCTCTCCACACTTGATTGCTCCTGTTCCCCTCTATATCCATTTTCTTACCCAGTTCTTTCTCTAGATCCACCTTCTATGTCTATCTTATTTCCCTTCATCAATGAGATTCAAAAATCTTCCCTTGGTTCTTTCTTGTTGCTTAGATTCTCTGAGACTGTAGACTGTAGCATGATTATCCTCTACTTTATGGCTAATATCCACTTATAAGTGAGTACATACCATGTTTGTCTTTTTGGATCTGCGTTACCTTACACAGCATAATAATTTTTAGTTCCATCCATTTGCTTGCAAATTTTATGATGTCTTTGTTTTTAAAAAGCTGTGTAATATCCCTTTGTGCAGATGTATCACATTTACTTTATTCATTCTTCAGTTGATGGACATTAAGTTGCTTCTATTTTCTGGTTATTACAAATAAAGCAACTATGAATATAGTTGAGCAAGTGTTCCTGTGGTAGAGCAGAGCATCTTTTGGATGAAAGTTGAAGGGTTGGGTTTTCAATTAGAACTATTTCTAGTTTTCTGAGAAGTCGTCAAATTGATAGCCAAAGTGGTTTGCAGCCCTACCAGCAATGGAAGACTGTTCTTCAACAACAACATGCCAGGATATGCTATCACTGAGTTTTTTGCCTTAGCCATTATGACAAGTGTAAGATATAATTTCAGAGTCATTTTGATTTGCAATTATCTGATGCCTAAGGATTTTGAACATTTCTTGTTTATTTATTTATTTATTTATTTATTTATTTTAAACTCCAGATTTTATTCCCCTTCTGGTTCATCCTCTGACTTTTCCACTATATGTTTACCTCCTCCCTGACCCTCTGTCTCCACGAGGAGGCCCCCACCCCCACCCCACCAGACCTCTAAACTCTCTGGGGCCTCCAGTCTCTCCAGGGTCAGGGTCAGGTGCATCTTCTCTGACTAAACCCAGACTCAGCAGTCCTCTGCTGTATATGTGTTAGGGCCCTCGTTTCAGCTGGTGTATGCTGCCTAGTTGGTGTTCCTGTAGCTGAGAGATTTGGGGGGTCCAGAGTAATTGAGACTGCTAGTCCTCCTACAGAGTCACCCTCCTCCTCAGCTTCTTCCCGCTTTCCTCTAAATCAACCACAGGGGTCAGCAGCTTCTGTACATTGGTTGGGTACAAATATCTGCATCTGACTCTTTCAGCTGCTTGTTTGGGTATTTTGGAGGGCAGTCATGATAGGTCCCTTTTTGTGAGGGCTCCATAGCCTCTATAATAGTGTTGGGTCTTGGGGCCTCACCTTGTGTGGATCCCATTTTGGGCCTATCACTGGATCTTCTCTTCCTCGGGATTCTCTCCATCTACAACCCTTAAATGATTTCAGACAGGAACAATTATGGGTTAGAGTTCTGACTGCAGGATGGCAACCCCATCCCTCATTTGATGTCCTGTATTTCTGCTGGAGGTAGGCTCCCTTTGAGACCTGAGAGTCTATCACCTCCCAGGTGACTGGTACATTCTAGAGGGTTCTTCCACCTCTTAACTCCCAAGGTTGCCTATTTCCACTTTTTCTGGTAGCCTTCATGGCTTCAGTCCTTTTCCCTCACCCAATACCAGATCAGGATCCCCTCTCCCTCCTCACCACCCCCCACCCCATCCACTCTTCCTCCCAGGTCCCTCCCTCCCTCCTTCCCCACTTTCGATTGCTTTCTTCTCCCTCCAAAGTGGTACTGAGGAGTCCTCACTTTGACCTTTCAGCTAGTTGAATTTTTGGGATTCTGTGGACTGTATCTTGGGGATTCTGTACTTTTTTTTCTAATATCCACTTATTAGTGAGTACATACCATGCATATCCTTTTGGATCTGACTTACCTCACTCAGGATATCTTCTAGTTCCATCCATTTGCCTGCAAAANTTAGGATGTCTTCATTCTTAATAGATGAGTAGTATTCCTTTGTGAAAATGAACCACATTTTCTGTAATCAATCTTTTGTTGTGGGATATCTGGGTTCTTTCCAGTTTCTGGCTATCACAAACATGGCTTGCTATGAACATAGTGGAACACATGCCTCTGTGGCATGGTGGGGTATATTTTGGGTATATTCCCAAGAGTGGTATTGCTAGGTCTTCAGGTAGATCTATTTCCAATTTTCTGAGGAACCTCTAGATTGATTTCCAGAGTGATCCTACCAGTTGGCAATCCCACCAGCAACGGAAGAATGTTCCTCTTTCTCCACATCCTTGCCAACATGTGCTGAGGTTTTGATCTTAGCTGTTTTGAGGTTAGAAGGCCCTCAGGAATCAGACAGAGTTTTGGGCTAAGAGATGGACCTCAGGGACTAGGGACACCTCACTGCTCCTGTGTTTCCCTAGTGGGACCAGGAAGGCAGGGGGTTGGAGGGTAAATGACTCAGCTGGGTGCCCTTGATCCTAGCAGGCATCAGGAAAGGCAGGCATAGCCATGGACCAGGATATGGAGCACAGTAAACAGGGGGCAGCTCATCACTTCTGTATTTTGTTTTCACTGGAGTTTTGGGGAGTATGATGGTTATGAGTTGCCTGTTTTATGGCTTAGTCAGCTGGTGTATTCATGGTAAATTCCTGAAGGTATTGGATACTGGGATGAGTTTGAAAAGGTAATTTTGGAGGAGGTCTCTGTGATTCCTTGGGGATTGGGACAGAGGGGAAAGGAAGAGCAAAACCATTTTCCTGCTATCAAGATGGGAATGATTGAATCTCAGGAGGAGTAGAAGTGTGGTCCCAACTTCAGCCTATTTGTTGCCTTGGAAGCTGCAGCTCTTGGGTTAGCATGGATTTTCTTCTGGAGTTGGAGTCTGGGACAGAGTAACAAATAGGGATAAAAAGGTTAGAGATGGAAAATCCATGGCATACACAAGAGATGGATGCAGGGGTACAAGGAAGGCTACCAAGAGTGCCCTGCTATAGAACTGGGCATGTATTTGGGGAAACAGGGAGAGAAGAGACGGTCCGCAGGCAATCAATCTTGAACCTATATGAATTCCTAGCAGGAGTGACCTGTGTGTTAGCTTGGAGTGCCTGTTGGATTGGGGCTGGGAAAAAGTAATGAGGGGGAGCATTGCAAAGGAAAGATATATAGGAACCACAGAAAATGGGAGCTGGTTCATGTAGCAGTAGGAAAAGTTGTCATGGGTATTCTTTTGCAAAACTGGGGATGAGACTGAGGAATCATATGGGAGAAGAGTGATAGAAGAAAAATTATAATGAAGGTGTACTAGCTTGACAAAATCATTTTTGTGGCAACTCACTGAATTAAAATATAATTTCCCAGTGGAAAAAAAAATGCATTACTTTATATGTCAAACACACATCTTTATTTATACCTCCCTGTTTCAGAAACTGAAAAAAAAAAAAAAATCCTTTGATCATCATGACAAGAAAATCTTGTCTTGGTCTCAACTGAACCTGCATAATTTAGGGAGGATTTAGTTTTAAAATTAAGTCAGTACATAAAGTTATTTGAAAGGAGTGTGTGCTCTAAAGAAAGCTAAGTAGAATATTCTGTACCATAAGCTAGAGTGTGACATAGCAAATGACAGACAGGAGGTGTGCAGGACTCTGTAAAGGTGGCATTTTTGTTTGAGTTCAGAAAGTCAGAGGAAGTTAGGTTTGTCTGAGGACAGAGCATCTCAGCCACTGACAGCAGTGTCTGCAGGATGCTCGGTAGAAATCAGGAGACTCTGTGGTTTCCAGAGTGAAGAGTGGGCATGGAGCCAAAGCCCTCACCAGAAACACCTTATAAGGATTTAGATTCTGTCTGCTGTGGGAAAGTAAGCTACCACAGAGTTGTTAAAACAAGACATAAAGTATGAGCAATCACTGATATTCTGGAACTATCAAATGTCATATGTGAAGGCAGTTAAATGAAGAGGGACATTAGCAGAAAAACCCAAAGCACAGATGACACTGAGAGGTACTGGGTGAAAGAAAAGAAACTGAAGACTTGTCGGGTAAATGATGATTATTCAAAGTACTATGTAGGACTATGAAAAATAAGTTTGAATGATATATAACAAATGAACAATCTTCTGGTATAGAGGGCAAATCAAGGAAGTGGGGGAAGTAAGGGGTTAATTGGTGCATTACATACTAATATTTTTTTTTTAGTTTTGTACTTTATAGTTTATACAAATATTAGTGAACTATAATATAATTCAAATGTTTCAAATATTAAAAAAAATAATAATTGGCCAGGTGTGGTGGCTCACGCCTTTAATCCCAG
>NC_034606.1:35287992-35289655 GCF_900095145.1 Mus pahari
TGCTCCCCTACCCACCCACTCCCACTTCTTGGCCCTGGCCTTCCCCTGTGCTGGGTCATATAAAGTTTGCAAGACCAAGGGGCCTCTCTTCCCAATGATATCACTTTTCAAAATTATGACTTTTACTCAGCATAATCCTCTGTTCATTGCCGGGATGATATGTGTATTAACATAGTTGCTTTATTGACAAATACTGTTCTATCCTATGTTTCAAAGATTCTGCAGCCTTTAAAATATCCAGGAAACAACCTAGATATTTTCCATAAGTAAAGCACAAAATGTATACTGTTCTCTTTCCCATGAGGGATTGAATCATCCTCACTTGAGCCCTATGGCTTTTTAACTGTTTTGAGTTCTGTGGATTGTATCCTGGGTATTCTGTGCTTTTATGGCTAATATCCACTTACTAGTAAGTACATACCATGCATGTTCTTTTGGGTCTGAGTTACCTTACACAGAATGATATTTTCTAGTTCCATAAACTAATCTGCAAAACTCATGTTTTCTTAGTTCTTAATAGCTGAAGAGTATTCCATTAAGTAAATGAACCACATTTTCTGTATACATTCTTTTATTGTGGAACATCTGGGTTGTTTCCAGCTTTGGGCTATCACAAAGAAGGCCACTATGAACATAGTGGATCATGTGCTCTTGTAGCATGGTAGGGGGGCATCTTTTGAATATATGCCGAGGAGTGATAGAGCTGGGCCTCCCAGTAGATATATTTCCCATTTTCTGAGGAACCTCCAGATGGATTTCCAGAGTGTTTGTACCAGTTTTCAATTCCACCAGTATGGAGGAGTGTTCCTCTTTCTCCACATTCTTGTCAACATATGCTGTCATCTGAGTCATTGATCTTAGCCATTCTGATTGGTATAAAGTGGTAATTGGGGTCATTTTTATTTTCATTTCCCTGATCACATTTCAGTGATCACTGATCACCTTGAAGATCTTCAAAGAATGGAAACTGTAATTCTCAATTTCATATGGAAAAGCAAAAATACCAAGATAGCAAAAACAATGATCACAGTCATCCATCAGATGGAACACAGGACCCCCAATGAAGGAGCTAAAGAAAGTACCAAAGGAGCTGAAGGGGGCTACAACCCTATAGGTGGATCAACAATATGAACTAACCAGTACCCCCAGAGCTTGTGTCTCTAGCTGCATATGTAGCAGAAGATGGCCTAGTCTGCCATCATTGGGAAGAGAGGCTCCTTGGTCTTGTGAACTTTATGTGCTCCAGTACAGGGGAACGCCAAGGACACAAAGTAGGAATGGGTGGGCAGGGGAGCAGGGTCGGGGGGAGGGTATGGGGAACTTTAAGGATACCATTTGAAATGTAAATAAAGAAAATACCTAATAAAAAATTGAAAAATAAAAGAACTTCTGGGGGAACCACCATCACTGGCCTCAAGCTATACTACAGAGCAATAGTGATAAAAATGGATTGGTATTGGTCCAGAGACAGAAACCTTCGTTAATGGAATAAAATTGAAGACCCAGAAATAAAACCACATACTTATATATACTTGATCTTGACAAAAAAAGCCAAAAATATACAATGGATAACAGAAAGAATCCTCAATAAATGGTTTGGGTCCAACAGGCAGTTGGTATGTAGAAAAATTAAAATAGATCCACATTTGTCACCTTGCACAAA
>NC_034606.1:35290465-35330702 GCF_900095145.1 Mus pahari
TGGTTTTCTCCTTTATAAGCTCTGTAAAAATTCAGGTCGGGGTCGAACTCCTCTACCCCTGCGTGGCATATGAGTTTCGACCCCAGCATGCTGGCCTGAGCTCTTGTCTTGTCCTGTCTTCAATAAACTTCCTCGTGTGTTTACAGCAAGTTGGTCTCAGCGTCCTACTGGGTGCGCGTCCTTCCCGAGACTGGAGTGGGGGGGGCTCCCTTCGGGGGTCTTTCAAAAGTAGGAAGGGAGGGGGGGATCTTGGAGGGAAAGTGCACTGGAGGGAGTTGGGGGGAGAGGGAACCTGATCTGGTATTGGGTGAGGGAAAAGGACTGAATCCCAGAGGACCAGTAGAAAGAATGAAAACAGGTAACCGCAGGAAGTAAGAGTTTGGGGAGACCCTCCAGAATACACCAGAGACTTGGGAGGTGAGAGACTCTCAGGACACAAAGGGAGGGACCTTAGAGGAAATGCACAACAGTAGGGCGAGGAATTTATAGAGCCCACCTCCAGCAGTTAGGCAGGGCATTAAATGGAGGCATCCCACAGTCACAACTCTGACCCATAATTGTTTCTGTCTGAAAGAATTACAGGGTTAGAAATGGAAAGGAGCCTGAGGAAAAGAAGGTCCAGCTCAAGGGGAGGTCCCAAGGCCTGACACTTTCACTGAGGCTATGGAGCACTCACAAAGAGCGACCTATCATGAGGGCACTCCAGAAGACACAACAAGCAGCTGAAAGAGTCAGAGGCAGATATTTGCACCCAGCCAATGGACAGAAGCAGCTCACCCCTGTTGTTGCAATAGGGAAAGACTGAAAGAAGCTGAGGAGGAGGGCAAGCAGTATCAATTATTCCGGACCCTCGAGATCTCTAAAACGAAACAGGCAGCTTACACCAGGTGATATGAGGTCACCATCACACATACAGTAGAGGACTTTGAGGTCTGTGTTCATTCAGAGATGATGGACTTAATCCTTAAGATACTGGAGGTCCCAGAGAGTTTAGAGTTCAGGTGGAGAGACAGGGAGTATGGAGGAGGTATGGAATGTGGAGCAGTAGGACAGTGGGCTGTGGGTGAATAAAATATGGAGCGTAAAATAAATAAATATAAGAAAAAATGGGGTATAGAACTAAACAGAGAACTTACAATAAAGAAATCTTGAACGACTAAGGTGCACTTACAGATGTTTTTCATGGAATAAATATTTTGACAGAATTTTCTATTAAGACATGTTTACCATTTTTTCCTATTATGGAATCATGGATTTACTGTTGTCTTTAAAAAGTTTTTACTTATCCCACCCTAGAAAATTTTCCTCTGTGTATCTGTCTACAGAGTTGAAGTTACAGCTGCAAACCATTTTGAGTTAAGCGTTACCAGGTTTGAAGTTTTAAGATTGTTGGTTCTGCTCTGGGAGATGGAAGTTTGAGGTCAATGCTGTACTTGGTCTCAAAGTTCAGTGCTGTTTGGCTGAAACAGATGCCTTATTATCTACTTATTATCTACTACTTTTCTGTATGGCTAGCCTGTATCTTTCTGGTCCTTTATCTGGAGACCTGAGGTTTTAATCTCTTTCTTTCTTTCTTCTTTATCTATTTCCTTTGGTATTTCCAAGTTTGTACTTCAGCTGTGAGACTGATGTATTGAAAGCTGTGGTAATCATAGGGAACTCTGTACTCTGCCGTGGCTAAGGTTTCCACATTCTACACCTCTGTATCAATGACTTATTTTGGCTTTCAGATCTTTGAGGATTATTGTATATTCAGTAGTCAAGGATTTTAAGTGCATTTAACAGGAAGAATAGAATACTGTGCATCTTCCTTTTACCCAGAACAGTTATATTTACTGATTTTCATGATGTATTCTTGGATTTCAAATATCTCAAGGAATCATTCACTATTGTAATGAAAGAGAGTAAGAATAAAAGAATTTAATATTTTGAGAAAAGCATATTGTGACTTAGTATTCCATCCAACATTCTCTGGTCCTTCACTCAACCTTACAACCACTGAATCTATCCTCTTGGTATTATTTTGTTAACTTTGATTTTCACTCCATGAACAAAGGTTACATTTGTTTCAGGTTTTCTTAAAGAAATACTTGCAGTCTCTTCTTGTGTGTATACCTCTGTTTAAATCTATTCCAAAGAAAATCCTTTTGACCACCCCTTCAGTGTTATTCCCTAGCTTCTTTCTCTAAACAGTAATCAATCAGTGTCAAAAAATATTCTGGATCTTTCCAGACCTCTTTCCAGAATTTTATAGTAGCATTTTAACATGGTGTCATGGTGAGGGGAATATTTTGTCTGACATATGTAGATAATTTACTTCAGAAACATAGTTTCTGACCTAAACAGTGATCAGGGATGTAGAGATGCATATAATCTAGATAGGCTGCTCTACGAGGTGGATTTTGTTTGGCCAAGCCAAGTATCATTCAAGATTCCAGAAGTCTCAGAAAGAATAAATTGTGTTTCCTTTTAGTATATTTTGAAGTACATTCAAGTATAAGTATTTTACCTTCTTGGTTTGACATTTTCCTGTGTTCAAATTAAGCATGAATGCACTGGATGGAATTTGTAGCACAGGTGAGCTTCTAGTCACAGGAAAAAAAAAAAAAGAGTAAGCACAATTCTGCATATGAAGCACATATCAATAGTTTGCCTAGAAAGTGCCAAATCAAAATGAAGAAAATGCCACTATGTAAAATCAGACTAAAGTCTCCTATTTAACAATAACTGATTCTAGAAAGAATTGACTCCATTATGAACTGAATTGTGACCATACACATGTCATATAGAATCAAAGGCTGGCCCTCTAAATATGAGAAGACAGCTAAATATAAGCAGATTTTCACATGCTTTTTTATGTATGTTCAGGTGAATATGTTACTGAAGTTTGAGTACATTCAACCATGAATTTTTGCATAGACACATTTGTATATATGATCTATTAGAATCCATATATATATCTATGCATCTACCTACCCATCTAACTTGATCTAGAAAGAGGTGAACAAATCCTAAGTAAAGAGAGCATGCATTTTCCAAGAAAATACACATGACTTTGACTTCTTTCTGCAATTTTTAAAGAAAGAGAGAATGATAGAAAAATAATACAAAGCTAGTTGTATAGAGAGATGAGGAGAGCCTGGGAGGAATAAGAGGAGTATAACTGATCAAGATATATTACCTGAAAAATAATTCAATAAAATCATAAAGCATAATGAAATCAAGGAAAAAGGATAAAACAGAAAGTTAAACTTGTATTTGACTTATTGGACACTTACACCCTTGAATAACAATGGTATTCAAAAGGAAAGTAGATTATAAAAATATGAAATCCATGCCTGTAGAATCCATTATATGAACCTTCAAACTCAAAGAATACATCAGGTAGATGTATTAGTGGAAATGGCTTTATGACTGCCTATTTAATGACATTGTGGTTAAAATACTGATACTGTTAAATACAGTAATAATTCATGTATATTATAGAATATTCCCTTATATACTTTATTGTATATCTTACAATTGAAAAACATTTACATTGTGCCAGTTTTTCTCTTGGAACATTAATATTTTCATCTAATATATATATATATATATATATATATATATATATATATATATATATTTGGATCACGTTTTTTTTTAAATTTTTTTATTATTTTATTTATTTACATTTCAAATGCTATCCCGAAAGTTTCCTATACCCCGCCCCCCTACCTCTGCTCCCCTACCCACCCACTCCCACTACTTGGCCCAGGCCTTGCCTTGTGCTGGGTCATATAAAGTTTGCAAGACCAAGGGGCCTCTCTTCCCAATGATGGCTAATTAGGCCATCTTCTGCTACATATGCAGCTAGAGACACAATCTCAGGGGGTACTGGTTAGTTCATATTGTTGTTCCACCTACAGGGTTGCAGCCCCCTTCAGGTCCTTGGGTGCTTTCTCTAGCTCCTCCATTGGGGACCCTGTGTTCCATCCAATAGCTGGCTGGATCACGTTTTTTAAATGAAAGAGATTACAGTGTTCTTTTTCTACAGTCAATGACCACATGATACAGTAAGCGTCACTGACAGTTTAATTTGGTCCCTCTGTGCACACTTTACCTTTATACTACTACAATTTCACACAAATCTCTTTATTTCTAAATTGTAAGTTTCCATTATTACTAATACCAAATTTTCTTGAATATTGTAATTGCAATCTCTATACACGCCAAAAGAGTCTAGTCCTTCAGGTCTCTATTCATCTCAGTTATCCACTGATTTCCCAACTGATGTTCGTAATGGAAATGCTTGGAGTTGGAAGATCAGGTGAGCACAAAAAGAGCATCTAGTAATCGAGTCTCTAATTAATTCATGAATGCAGCAATAGTCTCCATTTTCACACACTTGCCTTAATTGATTTCAGTTACATCTAACAATTTTGCATGCAAAGGTTTTGTTATACTTTTGAAAATAATAATGGTAGAAAACCAACAAGAAAATTGCACTAAATCCTTTAAAAGTAATTTTCATTTTTAGAAAACACAGCTGAGCATCTCTGTGATGATATGTATTGTTTCAATTTAATTTGCCCAGAGTAAAATTCTAGGTACTTCTTTCACTATATTGACATCAGACTTGTACAGCCCTAAGGCGTGGCTTCTCTTAAACTCCTTCAGTTTAGGTGCCTGGAGTCTACTCATGGCAACCATGTAGTTACTGTTTGCTTGGTTCCCTCTGGAAATACAATCTCATTCTTTCCATCCTAACTTGGTCATATTGACCTATGTTCCGTTTCATTAACACTCATCATGTTATTCTGAATTCTGAATTTTGTTGTCTTATTTTACGTGCTCAAATTTCTGCATAAGCATGGTTTTATTGATTTGTAATGTTTATTGTCATTAACCATCAGATCCCCATGTTCATTTTAATCACAATGCTTTGGCACTTCAATATTTATAACTCCTGAGAAAGTTCTGTTTTCATTTGATTTTTGAGACAGGGGTTTTCTTTGTAGCCCTTACTGACTTGGAATTCACTGTGTAGACCAGGCTGGCCTCTAGAGATTCACCTGCCTCTGCCTCCCAAGTGCTGGGGTTAAAGGCACACACCATACTCTCCTGAGAATTTTTGCTAGTGTAGGTTTTCCCTCAAACTTAAAGCACTTTATATTTTTCTGATATGCTGACTAAATTTTAATTGAATGCTATGAAATAATCTGCAGATTATTTGAGATTTCTGATGCTGTCTTCTTCCTCACTTCGTGTTTATTTTCTCTTCTTCTAAACAGAGTTAGGATCAGATCCTCTTTCATTTATTTGGATATGAGTTATTTGAAATTGAAGTGCAGTCTTTATTGGGTCTCATTCCATTCTTTTCACTCATTCTATGATATAAAACCTTTCTTGCGATGGGCCTGCATTTGTTGCCGACTTTCCTCATAGGGGACACAGTCTTTAACATATGTCTTGCAAGTCTGACAGTCTGTTGTATGATCTTAGATTTTCAATATTTTACCTAATTCTGCCTTATAAATATCTCTGTTATTGCTAATGGATTAGTGAATTTCACATGTAGAAAAGCCCTTGCATATATTTACTAAACTATGATATCTTTTATTTTTAAGACTTTCCTTTCAAGTCTTACAGGTTTTGCTTCTCTAGAGTGATTTCATACACAGCTTTTCCAAATATTCACTCAGTTCATGAAGTCATTCTCATCAATACAAATTTCCTGCAGTCTACCTCTCTGTAACTAGGCACTGTCTTTGCCCCACTTTTATTTTATTTTTTGCTATTAAGGCTGATCCATAACTATTAACTGTCACACTAGAGCATCAGAATCCAGTGTTTATAAAAAGGAATCCTTCTCAAGTCCATCAATCCTTCTAGGATACTGCTATTCAGTGATAACAGGATGTGTAGTGTTACACATAACTTAAAGAAATGGAAAAGGGGTGTGACTTCTGTTCATTACTGAATATGATAAAACTACAACTGAAGAGTTCCATAATCATTAATATTGTTTGACCATTGGCATTATTTACCCATCTTCTTGAGGAATTTTATGTAAAATTCCTCTTACAGTGTAACTGTTTATTCTTCTATTTGACTGTAATATTCTATTATTAAAAGAGAATGTCTTCATGATAATTTTGCTACTGAAGAACAATTTTCAATGGAATCTCTTATAAAATGAGGATTACAAAATTATTAAATGTAGTAGCTCTAGCTTGAAGCAATCACCAGATAAATACAAAGTAAAATTGCATAAAAATGTGGAAGCTTATAAAAAACTTTTAATAACTTTCTGTATGTTTTGCTCACTTTTTCTGTTTTTTTCTACAATTGTTTTAACATAATTTTTAAAATTGTATTTTTAAATTATTTTATTTATTTACATTTCAAAATTTGTCCCCCTTCCCAGTCTCCTCTCCATAATCCTCCCATCCCATCTCCCTCCCCTTTACCATGAACTCACTCTATCCTGCCTCATAACTCTAGCACTCTCCTTCACTGGGGCAATAAGCCTCCACAGAACCAAGCTCCTCCCCTGCCATTGATGCCAGATAAGACAATCCTCTGCTATATAAGTAGCAGGAGGCATGGACCAGCCCATGCATACTCTTTGATTGGTTGTTTAGTCCCTGGGAACTTTGGGGGATCCAGTTAGTTGATGTTGTTGTTCTTCCTGTTTGGTTGCAATCAACTTTAGCTCCATTACTCCTTCCCCTAACTCTTCCATTGGTGTCTCCTGGTTCAGTCCAATGGTTGGTTGTGAGTATATGCAGCTGTCTTAGTCAGATGTGATCAGAGGTTCTCAGAGGATAGCTATACAAGGCTTCTATCTGCAAGTATTTCTTGTCATCCAAAATAGTGTGGGGTTTGGTGTCTGCAGATGGGATGGATCCCTTGGTAGGGAGGTTTCTGGATGGCCTTTTCTTCAGTCTCTGCTCTGGTTTTTGTCCCTATGTTTCCTTTAGACAAGAACAATTCTGGGTTAAAAATTTTGAGTTGAGTGGGTTTCCCCATTTCTCAACTGGAGACCATGTCTATCTACTGGAGATTGTCTCTTCTGGTTTTGTTTCCCCTCTGTTTGGTATTTAAGTTAATGTCATCCACATTGGGTCCTGGATGCCTCTTGCATCCCTGGCATCTAGAACTTTCTAGTGGTTCCCCACCACCACCTCTGCTACGTATTTTTGTTCATTTTCCTGGCTCTCTGGCCTTATCTCCTGTGTCTTTCCATATCTGATCCTGCCCTACTTTCCTTTTTGCTCCTCTCTCCCACCCAGATGCTTCCAGCCCTCTACCCTCCCTGCCCCCCGATTATTTTCTTCTCCCTTCTATGTGCGATTGAAACATCCACACTTTAGCCTTTCCATTTGTTAAGTTTCGCATGGTCTGTGGATTGTGTCTTGGGTATTCTAAGCTTTTGGACTAATATCCACTTATCAGTGAGTATATTCCACGTATGGTTCTTTTTGATTCTGAGTTACCCATCTCAGGATGATATTTTCTAATTCTACCCACTTGCACCGAAAATTTGTGAAGTTGTTGTTTTTAATAGCTGAGTAGTATTTCATTGTGTAAATGTACCACATTTTCTATATCCATTCTTGCGTTGAAAGACATGTGGGTTGTTTCCAGCTTCTGAATGTTATAAATAAGGCTGCTATGAACATAGTGTAGCATGTACCCTTGTTATATGTTCAAGCATCATTTGGGTATATGCCCAGGAGTGTTACAGTTGGGTCTTCAGGGGGAACTCTTTCCAGTTTTCTGAGGAACTGCCAGATGGATTTCCAAAGTGGTTGTAACAGCTTGTAATCCTACCAGTAATGGAGGAGTGTACCTCTTCTTCGACATCCTTGTGTATTTCTTGTGGCCTGAAAAATCTCAGGGAGATTTTGATTTGCATTTCCCTGATGACTAAGGATGTTGAACATTTCAAGAGCTTCTCCCCCATTTGAGATTCTTCAGTTGGGAATTCTTTGTTTGGTTCTGTACCCAATTTTTCAATTGAGTTAACTTCTGGAGTCTAACATTTTGAGTTCTCTGTATATTTTGGATATTAGCCCTCTATCAAATGGAGGGTTGGTAAAGATCTTTTTCCAATCTGTCGGTTGCTGTTTTTTTTTTTTTTTTCCTATTGACAGTGTCTTTTGCCTTATAGAAACTTTTCAGTTTTATGAGGTCCCATTTGTCAATTGTTGATCTTAGAGCGTGAGCCATTAGTATTCTGTTCAGGAAATGTTCCCATGTGTGGATATATTAGAGGCTTCTTCCCACTTTCTCTTCTTTTAGCTTCAGCATATCTGGTTTTATGTTGATCCACTTGGACTTGAGCTTTGTTCAAGGAGATAAAAATGGACAAATTAGTGTTTTTCTACATGTAGACTGCCAGTTAAAGCAGCACAGTTTGTTGAACGTGCTTTCTTTTTTCCCCACTGTATGGGTTTGGCTCTTTGTCAAAGTTTGAGTGACCATAGGTGTGTGGGTTTACTTCTGGGTCTTCAATTCTATTTCACTGAACAACTTGTCTGACTCTGTACTAATACCATGTGGTTTTTAATCACTATTGCTCTGTAGTATAGCCTGAGGTGAAAGATTGTGATTTCCCCCAGAAATTCTCTTATTCTTGAGAATTGGTTTTGCTCTCTTAGATTTTTTTTTTTTTTTGTTATTCCAGATGAAGTTGAGAATTGCTCTTTCTATCACTTTGAAGAATAGACTTGGAATTTTGATGGAGATTGCATTGAATCTGTAGATTGCTTTTGCAGTGATTTAATCATCAGATGATTTAAACATTTGGTTGGTAGATGTTCCTTCACATATGTCTGCTTTGGTATTCTTACATTGACTTCTGTCTTAGTCATTGTTCCATTGCAGTAAAGTGACCCCAGGACCACATCAACTTTCATAAAAGAAAGCACAAACTCAGAACTTGCTTATAGTCTGAGGCTTAGTTCTTTATCTTCATGGTGAGAAGCTTGGTGGCACACAGCCAGACATGGTGCTGGAGAGGTAGCTGAGAGTTCTATATTTGGATTCACAAGCAGCAATTTGAGAGAGACATTGAACATTGCTTAGGCATATGAACATGGAACATTGCTTAGGCATATGAAGTTCCATAGCCTACCTCCAGTAACCCACTTCCTCTATAGCCACACATACCACAACAAGGCCATCCTTCATAATAACTGTCAAGTAACACCACTCTGTAATGACGGAGTATTTGAGTGTTTACTCAAACATATGAGCATATAAGGGCCATTTCTATTCAGTCTACCACATCACACCCCTCTTGTCCCCATAGGCTTATAAACATATCGAAATATAAAGCTGCATTCTATCCAACTTCAAGAACCTCTATAATCTATCAGTCTCAACTCTGTTTAAAAGTCCAGAGTTCAAAATTTCTTCTGAGACTCAAATCAATCTCTTAACTGTAATCCACTATAAAGTTTAATTAAAAGGGCAGATTACATTCTTCTAACATCCAATGGCACAGAATATTCATTACTGTTCTAAATGAGAGGAAGATTTACGAAGAGTGGATAAACCAGACTCAGCAGCTTTTGTTATCAGGAGAGGATGATTCCATAACCTTTTTCTTGTATTCTTGATTCTAAAACTAGAATCATTTGACCAAAGCTGCCAAGCTCTGTGGCTTGCAGGACCTGGAACATGGACCTTTTATTTTATTTACATCTGCATCAACTTTCTGTTTTTCTTCACTATCTAAGCCTGACTGTCTTAGAACTTGCTCTCTAGGCCAGGCTTCCCTTGAACTCAGAGATCCTACTGTATTCCAGCTCTTCCTCCAGAGTAATAAGGTTACAGACATGTACCATGAACCAAGCCCTATCATTTTCCTGAATTCCTTTTCAGAAGTGGGAAGCTTAGTTGAATAGAGTATCAACTTCCTGAGGTCACCACTCCCTTTATTCCATTCGTCATTAGGCCAGAGAAGAAGAAGAAGCTAGGACATTAGAAATTATTTCCAAAAATTAGTATGAGGTCCAGCAGAGCAATTGAGTCAGAGGTCAAGAAAAGCCAGATTGAGTCATTTAGCTATGAAGATTACATGCTATGGAGCCTAGAAGCTTCTAGGACTAGGCCTAAGGATAGTTAGAACAGAGAATGAAACACTGGTCTCAGCCCAATCCATGCATTAGCATAGCTCTCATTTTATTACTTCAGCAGTGGAAATACATTTACACCATATCCTTAAAAAATACATTTGCATTGGGATATTTTCAGATAGAGACACTGGACTCAGGAAACTATATTTTATAAAAAAATGTTAGTGTTTAGTACATTGTTTCAAAGCTAGTACCAATCATTTTCATGAAATGCTAGTTTTAGAAAATGAATAGACATTTCTATGTGGGAAAATTAGCTTTCTCCAAAACTTTGAGTTATGTTGGAGACTGTCTTTGCTGATGCACTACTAGGTTATAAGAGGCTCAAGAATAATGGCCCTGCCTGTCTTGAGCCTGATAGGAAGGGTACTAACATGCTAATTAGAGCCCCTACAGGTATTTTAGATAGAGATATTTCTGAGGAAAAGGAGGAAAGTTATTCATCCTATACATTTTTTTTTTTTATAAAAAGGCAGTCATTAGGCACCTTTTACACATTCTGCAGCTCCATTGCAGTTCTAGGCACAAAGCTCTAGGACAGTGAATCTACCTTCTTACTCAGTTCTAAGCAGTGTATTTTCATCAATTCTCAGGATTATCTTATATGACTAATGCAATTTCTTCACTTATGTTTCTACTGCAAGGCCTGTGAATCCCAAACACACTAGTTACTACTTAACTCTGAGACAGGATTTGGGTATCTACTTGAGAAAATAGCATGAACTGAACAAGAGGACTAGATACATCAACTTAACTTTATCCTCTCTATATGCTTAACCAAAGATACACTGCTTTCTAATTTCATTACTCATATCCATATCTCATTGATATTATTATACTTACAGTTCAGAACTATGCAGGACAATGTGTATGTTCTCTGGCTTCTACCTAAGAATTACACTGGAGAAGCTCTATGGGGATGAGGCTAATGTTAGTCCAGTGACAGATGTTACAGTGATGCTAAGATGAAGTGAGTGAGCACAATCCTAAGACTTCAGAGAGGAGTTCTCACTCAGAGCAGACTCCTTTTCATGCATGTGATAAATAAATAGTTCCAAGCATCTGCAAAGAACAGATACTGAGCTGAGCAGGGTTTTATGACAGAGTTTTATTGTCATATGGGAACACATATTTACACAGACAGATTCATTTATAAGAATCATACTGTTAACTCTAGACTCGATGGAGGCATCACAGAAGGGCCCCGCCCACTCTGGGTGACATCATTCTCTGGGTAGGTAATCCTGATCTATATAAGCAAGCTAACCAAAACTGAGAATTGTGAGAAAGTGAACAAGTAGCATTCCTCAATCGTCTCTCCTTGAAGTTGCTGCTTGAGTTCCTCCTCAGAGTTCCTTCACTAATGGACTCCCACCTGAATATTGAAATAAATTCTTTCCATCTCTAAGCTGCTTTGGGCCAGAATGCTTTTTATCAGAGACACAGAACAAAAATTAGAAGAAGAAGAAGAAGCATTCAGGGATCTCCAGATGACAGTCAGGCTTGGGATATTTTTAGGTGACTCTCCTACGTTAGTTGCAGAGCAGCGTGCTCCTGGTACACTGAGGGAAGAGGAGTGAACTGAAGAGAGAGCCTGAGCTGGGCAATGAGGAAGAGTTTTCACTGAAGGCAACAGCGGAGTGATGGTTTGTCTGTAGACAGAAGTTTAGATGTACCCTAGCCCAGAGGATTAGCAAGCGAAAGCTGAGGCACATGATAGTATTTCAGAGATAACTTCGTTGGTACTGAAACCCTAAAGGTGAGGAGAAGGAGAGACTGTCAAGGCTTGAAAGCCATCAAGATGTATATCGTAAGGACCTGTTCTTTTTTGAGATTGGAAGTAATCTTGTGCAATGGACAATCAGCACAGCATTATTACGTCACAAACATGGGAAAACTCATCCTGCTGCTCTAGAAAAAAAGTTTCAATTGCATCTCCTAACATGGTGGCAAGGGAGAAATCTAAGGGACAGGAAAAATCTGTTGGTGCTAATGGCTCCCATCCCTAACAGAGCTCAAAAAAAAAAAAAAAAAAAAAAAAAAAAAAAAAAAAACAACAAAAAACTATCCATAGTGCTTCATTTACTCATTCAAGAAATGAACATACTGTGCAGTTCATTCTGTATGCTTACCTCTTGGAATACATTCTCCAAAATGTGGAGGCAAATGAAAATACTCAGTAGCTAACCCAATTTAAAGCCCTCTAAATCTACTGAGCAAAGCTCATAGGACCTCACAGGAACAGAAGCGGCAGTGATAGGGGACACACAGATCTGTAGCAGGTCATTATATATATATTTTCAGTTTAGTATTTTTATGTCACTTCTGAGTGTATGGATGAGTGGTTCTTTGATTCTTGTGCCTTCTCATGGGCTCTTTTTCTTCTGTTGGTTTTTCTTTGTACAAATTCCAAGTGGTAATTTTTTGTTTTATCTTACCGTATTTTATTTTGTTATATTTTGATGTTTCAAAATACCTAAAAATTGCCCCGAGATCTTTGTTAGTTTCAGCTCTTCTCTGTAATTTTTAATGAGTATTTATGTGTGAATATGAATTCATACATTAAGGATGCCTCATTTGAATCCAAGTGTGTTCTTAATTAGTTAGCAGATCACTTTTAACGTTAACCTGGCTTAGCACCTTTTGTTTGTAAAATACAGGTTAAACATCACATATGAGATGTAAAAATACACTTAAAGTATTTGGTACCTCATATGCATAATAGAACTCTTCACTTTATACTGTTGTCTCTTTTCTACAGTTGTTACCAACTGGATTGCTGAAACCTCTATTCCTTTTCTGTGTGTTTCCCAGGGACTTCTGTCAATTGGATACTTACAAATCTCCATCCAAAACGGAGATGTAGTAAATTTGCTTCTTCCCTAAAGATCTAGTCATGTTGCCTGCGCCCTGGGCAGTTTCTCTGCTGTCCCTACCTGCTCTTTGGGTTTGGGGGTGAGTTGGTGCAGAGTCAAGGGCACAGACTCCAGGGAGCGGGTGAAAAATGCTGCAGCAAACTCATCTGAGAGCTGCTGCAAGCTCCTTTAGTAGTGCGTGTTTATGTGTGAATATGAATTCAGGCATTAAGGCATAAGACATTTCCACCCGCGCCCCCATTGTTTCCAAGAAAGTATCTATTCTAAACAGCAGTTCCTGATTGGTTGGTATTATTTGAACCACCAATCCTTGATCTCACAGGCAGTCTTCAATTAGGTCCTCCTGCAGGAGATGCTTTGGCAGCTGCATGCCCCCTCCAGCATTTACAAAGAGGCAGTCCTACAGTTCTGCTACAAAGTCATTCTCCTCTATTTCTAGATAATATCACCGTCACCTGAACTTTAAAATCAAAACAGCTACCTTTTCTATGATACCATCTAGTTTCTGAAGATTTTGGGGAACCATATGCAGGAAGGCCAGAAGTAATCACTGGAACCTCTTTAATTGGATTCAGAGGCAGTTGAAAGCCACTGTGTATTGACACTAATAATTAAATATGGACCCTCTACAAGAACAGTAACTGTTCTTAGCAGCTGACACATCTGTCTAGGTTCCTTCTCCCTTACCTTTTATCAGTTCAGTTGGAAATCAGACTTTGTTAACATCATAAGGCATCCCAGCATTTCCATACACCTTATTTTGTTCATGTGTTTTCTGACTTGAATATGTCTCTATCTTATATGTGATATTTGAAATTCCTTCCCACCAAATTTTCTATCATCCTCTTTCCTAACACAGCCGTCCTTCACTGACTTTCATAGCATCTTGTTTACGTGTGCTTTTAAGATAGTATTTCTTACACATGCTCTTAGAATGAATACTTTTTGTAGTTCACCTTACTTGAATTGTTAATAAAAATATGTTTTGTTTTTTGTGTCTACATTGTGCTATATGCTTTGGTAAATGTATAATCCACAATGTCTTTAGCACTTTCCATAACTCTCCTATGTCACGATTCTGGTCTCTGTTCACCTATAACGAACATGGATTATGTATATTATTAACCATGGGAAATTTAAAAATCAGAGTTCAGGTTCATATCTAAGTTGTATTATTCCATTACCTACGAGCTCATTTAAAATATTTTTTCTACTAGATTAATCAAGGTCAATGTCTTATTAAATTCTTCACATCCTCTCTAATACCTAGTCATAACTATTTTCTAGGACAAACCTGAACATGGTGATATGTATTTTATTATATCATAAATATTACATATTGTTGTTTTGACTGAAATATGAAGACAAGAAAAAGAAATTCCAACTTAACATATCATTCAGTCTAGATAGTTTACATGTAAGTGAAAAACAAGGGGTTTGTAGTGAAAGGGAAGTAGGAAATGTGGTGAGGACCAGTTGCCTCATGGGATTTATTCAGCATCAGGGAAGCAGGGAGGTCATAGTTTCTGATGATGAGGTACTGTGGGTATAGGATGAGAGGATTCAGAGGGGTCCTCCGAGGAATGACTGTAAAGATAAAAGACATGCCTATGCTACCCTTGGCAATTTCTCTGCCTCACTCATGATTGCTTCAGGCTCAGTCTGCATTTTGATAGTTTCACTTAATATTATCCAGTTTTCTCCTAAAGTTTGAACTGTATAAGATTACATAGGCCAAGTTATGAAAAAATATCTATTTTTACATTCAATTCACACTTACCAAGCAGAGAAATTTGAGGATACCTCACTTTGCCGTATGGAAAATCCTCTCTAAGTCATTTTAGGCTTTTTATTCTTAGGAACCATCTGGTGCAAAGTCTGAGTTTCTAGTTTGAAACTTTTAATTTATCATATTTTTTTCATTGCATATTTTCAACTCATCTGTCTTCTCCTTTTTGTTTATGGTTTAAAGCACAATTACTTCCTTTCCTTGCTACCATGCCCCAGTTGGTGGCTACGCATGGATTATGGATCATTTCAGAGTGATTTCCTACTAAAATTATCCCTTTTAGAGAATCAGTGATCTTTGCTTGAGACTTTGGCAAAAACTCTGAGTGTACAACTTCATGGGGTTGAGCCTAGGGTACGTTAGATAATTCACTCTGACTTAATCTCTTCACCAAGAAAATGAAGTACAACAAAATGAAGCACTCAAATTTGTGTTTGTATCATCTTAAAAAAAAAAAAAAAAGAAGATATTTTCATAAAGAACTAATGATTGTGTTAAACAAGTCAGATGGCAACTATGCTTCCTTTTTTATCTTTATTATGGTCAAAGTTAACCCAACATGCAGAGCTATTTACCATGAGCTTTTATTTATGAGAAAATAGTTAATATTGCAATATGGAACTCACACAGAGGCTAAGATGGCCTGTTGCTTATTCCTCAAACAAAGGAACATTTGAAGGCTTGTCAGAAAAAGAAATCTTTTCAAATTCCTTATACAGATAACAATCCGATTGCAAGGTTAATATATATGAAGCTTGCCCTAAGGTAATGGTACCAGTTCCTTTGACAATTGCTACAAAACAAATTCCAAAGATACTTTATCAAACATAAGACATGCTGTTTTAGTTGATTGGCCTCAAAAGACAGTTTTTGGAATAAACATTTATGGCTTGAGTGTTATTTTCCTGTACACATTTGGCTGTGTTTTATCTAAACAGGACTTGGGCATTTTCATATTCGTGCCCAGCTGAGACAGAAAGAAGGATCATCCAGAAACTGCCCAACCCAGGGATCCATCCCATATACAACCACCAAACCCAGACACTATTGCATACGCCAGAAAGATTTTGCTGACAGGACCCTGATATAGCTGTCTTCTGTGAGGCTGTGCCAGTTCCTGACAAATACAGAAGTGAATGCTCACAGTCAGCTATTGGGCCCCTAGTGAAGGAGCTAATAAAGGACCCAAGGAACTAAAGGGTTCTGCAACTCTATAGGAAGAACAACAATATGAACTAACCAGTACCCGCCAGAACTGTGTCTCTATTTGTGTGTGTAGCAGAGAATGGCCTAGTCGGCCATCAATGGGAGGAGAGTCCCTTGGTATTGAGAAGATCATATGCCCCAGTACAGGGGAAGGCCAGGGCCAGGAAGCAGGAGTGGGTGGGTTGGGGAGCAGGGTGGGCAGAAGGTATAGGGGACTTTTGGGATAGCATTTGAAATGTAAATGAAGAAAATATCTAATAAAAGAATTTCCATGTAATGGCTGTAATTCCATGTTTTTATTTTTGGACATGAGAAGGGCATGCAATATCAACCCTTAGCAGACTGAGGGCCCAGTGTGACACACAGAGATGCTTCAAACATAAACTTCAGTATTTACAATCTGATGTGTTTTTTCACTAAACATTTTCCTATACCAGAATGCAAAGACTAAGAGAATTCTATCTTTCAGTCTTTTATATTGAAATAACAGCCTAACATATCTGTTTCTAGTTTTCTAGGTGGCTGTTATCAGATAACTACAGAATGATACTCTTACTCCTCTATTTTAGTCCAAATAACATGAGTAGTTCTGGTATCTCTACTCATTTTAGAAGTGTTCAATAAGTTGGTCTACATGCATGCCAAAATTTATTTGGAGGTGGAATATGAGAAGCCACAATTGGCTGTGGTCCTTCACACATACTTAGTTTTCCCTTTTGCTCTTGGAAAACATCTCCTCTTCTTCAAGACATACTAAGGCTTTGCTTGGGCCTTATAAATCCAGCTGTAGATCTTCTCAGAGTTTAGAATATCTCCCTGTTCTTAGGAAGATGTACAATGGAGTTTGAACCTCTTAACCTTCTGTGAACTTCTCCTGATTTTTGAAGCAATTACAGTGTTCTTTGTGATACAGCAGCAAAATTCCTTCTAAAATATGGAGAAAGATATGCATGTATTTTTCAGTGTTAAATTTGTTTTATTTTTAGTCATTAGTGATTTAGTTCTATGTTATGGGTTACCATAATCTACACAGAAGATGGGTGCGCCTCTGCCCCCCCCCCCCGCTGAGTTAATTACATCCTAAACTCTAGACACAATAACCATAGACAATGACACACTTTCCCTTCTTTCAGTATTTAGGTGCGGATGGTCTTATGTCAGATGTGGCTCTTAATATGGTGGAGATGGTTTTAAAGTATCTTCTTGAAGCTGTATGATTTAATTAGGTGATACTTCTTTCCTATGTGCTTAGAGAAGAGAGTAGTTTACCTGTCCTCTACAACCAAATAACCAGAGACTGGAGTGTACCCATTTCTTATTGTGTCTAGGGTTTTTCTGTTTTGTTTTGTTTTGTCTTGTCTGTCTCGTCTTGTTTTGTTTCAATAAAAAGAAAGAAAATGCTGAGGAGGTTTTAAGGAGAAGCAGTTTGTCACATGAGGAAGGTCATCAACATCTCTGGTGGTCTGAATAAAAATGGTCCCCATAAGTTCATATATTCGTATGTTTAGTCAATATGGAGTGGTACGACTTGACTGGGATTAGGAGGTGTGGTGTTGTTAGAGTAGGCGTGACCTTATTGGAAGAAATGTGTCACAGGGGGTGGAGTTTGGAGTTTCAAATGCTCAGGGCAGGCCCAGTGTTTCTTTCTTCCTGCTGCCTGCCAATCCAGATGTAGAACTTTCAGCTATGTCTCAGCTTGTGCACCAATGTGCTTCTTGCCATAAAGATCATGGACTAAACCATTGTATTATAACCCAGCTCCAATGAAATGTTTTTCTTTATAAGAGTTTGCATGTTTATGGTATCTCTTTATGGTAAAAGACCACCCTAACTAACAAAAAAATTGGTAACATGTATGAGGGGATTGCTGTGTCAGGCAGACAATGCTTGTGTTTGGAGGAATATTTAAGCCTTGAGACTTTGTGCTAGAAAAGTGGGGTTTAATGACACATACTAGTAGGAGCATTGAAAACAGTAAAGTTGAGGATGGTTCGAATTGTTGTGCCCAGCTTAATATGTTTCAAGGTTGAAAATATTAATATGTGACCAAGAGGCACATAAGCTATTGGAATTTCGAGTTCAGGGTCAATTTGGTCTCTAGAGCAAGTTCCAGGACAGCCAAACTTAGGCAGTGAAGGCAACCATAATAAAGAGAAAGCTGATGCAGATGTAATTGATCAACAAGGCCATGACCCAGCCCCATCAAGAAACAGAACTTGGCAGCTTCAGCCACATGGTTCTTGCTTCAATGTCAAGAATACAAGAAAGGAGTATTGGAATCTCTCCTGCCTCCCCACAACTAAGGAAAGCCACCGAGGCCAGGAATGCCCCTGTATAGAGACACAGAGAGGCCTTTGCATAAAGCTGTGAAGGGTAAACCAGGAGATGCTAGAGTTGCTGCCAAAGAGAGCCATTAAGAGAGATGGGAAGCAGCTCAAGAGAGATAATACTACAGACTACAAAGCATAAAGGAGTTGGAGCCGAAGACTGCTTTGACAACAGACATGGAGATGTAGAATTATGGTTTGTCCTGCTGGTTTTCAGTCTAGTTTTGGTCCGATATTTCCTCATTATACCCCTTTTCCTCCCATTTGTTATCGTAATATATATTCTGTGCCATTGTATATTGTAAGTATGCCATCTGATTTTTTATTTTGTTTCATACGGGGTTACAGTTAAGAGACTGAGATGTGTCTTAGAAGAGACTTTCAACTTTGGACTTTTGTTTTTTGTTTGTTTTTTTGTTTGTTTGTTTTTTGTTTTTGTTTTGTTTTTGTTTTTGTTTTTGAAACAGGGTTTTTCTGTGCAACCCTGGCTATCCTGGAACTCACTCTGTAGATCAGGCTGACCTCGAACTCAGAAGTCTGCCTGCCTCTGCGTGCACCACCACGCCCAGCTTCAACTTTGGACTTTTAAGCAGTCTTAAGACAGTGATAGACTAGGGAGATATTTGAAGTAGGATGGAATACAGTTTTGTATTATGATATGATTACAAGCCTGTGGGGACCAGAGAATGGAATATGCTTATTTGAAAAGGAGTGGCCCTCATAGGCTTATATTTTTAAATGTTTGGTCATTACAGAATGTGTTATTTGACATGAATTAGGAGATATAGTCTTGTTGGAGTAGGTGTGTCCTTGCTGGAGGAAGGGTGTCACTCTAGTAGTCCTTGGGGTTTCAAATGTCCAATCAAAGTTCAAGTGTCTCTCTTGCTTCATGCTGCCTGCTGATCTGGATGTACAACTCCTTGCAGCTACCATGACTGCTAGCCTGCCACCATGCTTTCCATCATGATGACAATATACTAGACCTCTTAATTGTAAAATAGCTCTAAGTAAATGCTTTCTTTTATAAGAGTTGCTATGGTCATGGTTTCTCTTCATAGCAATAGTAACACTAACTAAAACATTATTTTCACAGATGAACCGTGCATTCAGACTTAAAAATCAATTAGTAGTTTCAAAGGTAGGACAGTGAAGAACATATATGCAATAACTATGTAGTCAAATACAGAAGGGAAAATACTGATGTACATTCTGAAAGTGCCATCAATGTCAATTAGGTAGATTAGTGGTGAGAAGTAAGATGGATGAAGGGGGATAATGCCATATACCAGGACCCAACAAGAGGATTTATAAGGCTATATATTGGAGTTTAGTCCATGTGTTGGCAATTCTCACTATATGTTTAAATTGCTTGGTGACACGGGTGTGATTTGTTCTTTAAAAAGTCACTTCTAAGTCGGGGACATGACTCAGGGAATAAATGAACTTGTTGCAGAACAAGAGCTCCCAGGGACTAGACCACCAGCCAATTAGAGTACACATGGAGGGACCCAGGGCTCCAGCTGCATGTGTAGCAGAGGATGGCCTTGTTGGACATCGATGGGAAGAGAGGCCCTTGGTCCTGTGAAGGCTTGATGCCCTAGTGTAGGGGAACGCCAGGATAGGGAAGTGGGAGTGTATAGGTTGGTGAGTAGGTGGAGGGGAGATGGGATGGGGCAGTTTAGGGGAAAGCCAGAAGGGGGTATGGGGGATATATCTAATACAAAATTCAAAATAAAAAAAAAAAAGGACTTGCTGAATATGAATGAGGACTGGAGTTCAAATCCCTGGGACCAATTTACAAAGCCAGACAAGGCAATGAATGCTTTATCTGTAACTCTGGAGTTGTGATGTACAGACAGGAAAGTCACTGAGCATGCTGGCCAGCAAGCCTGTCTGAAATGGTGACCTTACAGTTCAGTGGAAGACCCTGTCTCAAGAGAATGAGGAATGAAGTTACAGAAGAGTATACGCACTGTTCTCTCAGGATATTTTCAGAACCAGAGATGTACAAATGCGAATAATGACATTAATGATCTTAAATAATTGGTTGTGAGACCCAGATGATATCATTGATTTATCATACGACTTGGTTCACAGTGGATATTTAGTAAGATTATCATTGTCAATACTGTAGCTATGTAGGCACCAGCCATGAATATTAGAAATACAGGGAATGGAGGAGAGAGAAAGCAGGGTGGATGGTGGTGGAGGAGGAGAATGAATGAATGAATGAATGAATGAATGAATGAATGAATGAGATAAGTGAAGCCAACAGAGAGGATTCTTTGATATTACATGATAACACTGGCTTTCACGGTCGAGGCAAGGGCGCATTCCCTAATATTTGTGTTAAGCACTATGATTTATTAGCCACCGCAGCTTTAACCACCTTATATTTAATAGCCCATTTAATCTTCACAAAAACATTGTGAGGCACCAGAGAAAACAACAGCAATGAAATGAACACTGAATTGTTTGACACAAACTCTGGCAATCTCTTTGTGGAATTCTTGACTGTTACCACAAGTCTCAGGACCTGATGTGGGTTTGGAAAGAGAATCCTCAGCTGTAGATGCTTATTTCTCATGTGTAGCAAGTTAAAACTCATTGTTAAAAAAAGAAAGAAAGAAAAGAAAAAAAGTAGAATAGTCCTTGCTTGGTATCTTTGGAGAGTGGATTCCAGGCAGTTCTTCCCCAAGAATGCCTGAATCAAATAGTCAACCCCTTATAGGTGGATATTACCAGCACATGTCCTTCCTTTTCTTTAGCCATCTCTAGGTTATATGTGACACCAAATAAGTATGCATATGTCAATGTTAAACTACTTATTTTGGCAGTGCTGACAAGATAGGATTGATGTGTACATGTTTTATGCAAGTATATTTTTCCAGCTGATTTCAATGTCTATCTTATTTATGTATTCTTTCAATATATATACACATATATATCCATTCATTCACTCATTCTCCCCCTCAACCACAATCCACCCCTCTTTCTCTCTTGTCCTATTTCTCTCTCCCTCTCCATTGGCTGAATTTCTAATAGTCATGATTGGTTCCTAAATAGCTAGAGTATTGACAACAATATTTTATTAAGTATCTACTATGAACCCAGTAAATCAATGATATTTTTTGGGTCTTCCAACCAATTCTTTAAGATTTTTAATTTCATCATTAACATTTGTAAATCACTAGTTCAGAATGTTCTGAAAATATCCTGAAAAGATACTAGGTATTTTCTTCTGTTATTTCCCACCTTATTCTCTTTCGACAGAGACTTCCACTGAACTGGAAGGTCACCATTTTATACAGGTTTGCTGGCCAACATGGTTTAGCAACTTTCCTACCTTTACCTCACAACTCCAGAGTTACAAAGCCTTCATTGTCATGTCTGACTATTTCATTGATCCCAAGGATTTGAACTCCAGTCCTCATTCGTGTGTGTGTGTGTGTGTGTGTGTGTGTGTGTGTGTGTGTGTGTGTTATCTCAGTCTTTGAACAAAGTCAAAGTCTTCCAAATTATGTTTTTTATCCTCTTCCTCCTCTCCTCAAAACTGTATTCCCAGGTCAGCCTCATATTTTCTTGGCTTTTTCAAGGTGTTTTGTTTTGTTTGTTTTTCATGGCCCATTGCATTTAAAAAGAGATGCCACTATGAGCAAAAAGGCAGGTATTTATTTGAGTGGGGGCTCTGTATCTGTTACTGTATCATTGAGCAAAAAAATGATTTCTTTCCCTAGCAAACTTTAATTTCCTATAGTTTCTTAGGAAGGCATGAGTCTTCCAAGTTATTTTTTTCTGGTTATCTGGGTAAATCTTTGTCTGTAGTGTGCACAGACAGTGGGATGATTTTATTATCTTTGTTTGTGTCTAACAAAGATGATGTCCATGGTGAATCAGAGGTGAATAACATTATACTGTAGATGATGGTAACTGCTTTTCTACCTCACTATCTTTTAGACCCTGCATTTAGGTAAAGTGAAGATTGAACACTTATGAAGCCTTAGTCACCTTCCAACAACTTCTATTCCCACGGCTCCTAAATGAAATTCAGAAAATCATACCTGCTGCCTTGTACCATATCCTGAACTTTAATAATATGTTCCTTTGAATGGTGGGTGACTCATTCTCTTTGCTCAATACAACAACACTGAAAAGAAAAAGAAAAGTGTTCAATCATTCAAAATGATGAAATGGTAATTTATTAAGAGCCTTGACTACTGAACCAACACATTATTGATTTCCAAGTGTCAATATTACCCTGTGCTTTCTTATAAGGTATGCTTCCCAGCGGGAATTCCTACTTTGTGAACAGAGTATAGATCTTGCCATTTAATCCCCACTAAAAACTTATCAAACCATGCTTTATTAACCAGCTAATCAGAGGCCAAGGCAAACCAACCATCTAGCTCGGGTTGGCAAGAGGTGACAAAACAATCATAAGGATGTAGTTACTTATGTGAGCCTTTAGCACACACAAACCATTAGCACATTTCCTTTACACAGGTACTATGCTATGATTATGTCTCTCACCCATTTCTCTCTGCAGGCTTTAAGGAAATTTCCATTTAGAGAGTGAAAATAAGGAGGATTTTTAAGGCCATTATGAGGCAACAGACACAGATATACAGGTGTAGGATTGATAGCTTAGGATACTGAAGAATAGCCCGTTTTAAAGACATACTTAAGAGAAATAAGAAATGATGCCTCCCCTGCATGGTATTTCAAAATTGTGTGTGTGTGTGTGTGTGTGCGTGTGTGTGTGTGTGTGTGTGTGTGTGCGTGTGTGTGTGTGCACATGCTTATGCATTCAGAAAATAAGAAGACTAAATTCAGGTAGAAACTATGTTCTGCCATAGGTAATGCCTTCAAATAGATGTAGATATAAGAGATATGTAATTATTTCTTCTCCAATGTAAGTACCCAAAAACACAATTCAGCACCCCCTATAAATATCAGACCTTTATACTTTGGAGGGAATTAGCTTCAAACATGAAGTGAAACTTTGTTTCATTTTATGTATTTATTTACTGTATCAAACCCCATGATCCAACATGCTAAGGTGTAACTTCCTCAATTTTTGACTTTGTCAACACTCCAAATGTTGATCAGATGCTAATCATTGTTTTTGTTTTTGTTTTTGTTTTTTAAAATAACTGCTTTCACATACATGAGTTATTCTAACAATTAAATGCCCAGGGGATACAAAATCACAGGACTACTATAAAATAAAATTAATTGCATCACCACCTTGGCCAGGTGATTTTATCCTAAATAATATTTGGTAATGGAGCTCATTTCTTATACCATATAAACTTTAATTAAGAGCTTAGTTTTGATTAAAAGCTGTCATTTTTTCCAATGACTGCATTCACTGCTATATGTGCTCATGTATCTTATTAATTCATTTCCTATCTTTATTACTTCTTTGATAATTCATGTAACATATACCTAACATATTGTATTCACCCCTTCTCAACTCTTCCCAGATCTCCCTTTCCTCGATAGCCACCTAACTTTGTGTCCTCTTAAAGTCAAATATAAAGTCTAATTTGTGCTCCTTAAATATTCTTGGATACTTGTCCTTCTAATGTGTCATTGAGCAAGGACATATTATTTTGATGATATGGTATGGTCCTCTCAGAAGATAACAAATTCCAAAAGCTCAATAGTTAGGGTGGTATTGTTTGCCTAAGTCCATTCATCATGCTGGGAATTTGGTCTGGCTTGAGCTTCTAAAGGTTTTGTTCATAGCATCTCAACCATTATAAGTTCATGTGTACAGATGACCTGCAAAACATATTATTGTTAAAAATAAAACAACAGAAATTAGAACTCAGAAGTCAAATAACTTGCTTAATATAACTTGATTATTTTTCTGCAACAAAAATTCAAGTCTTCCTGATGCTCATTTTTATGTATTTAATTTTATGTTATAGTTAACACTGAAAAAGTCTTCATATATAGTTTTTCTACTTTTGAATTATTCCCTTAGGTTAGTTTACAAAGATCAATGGTGTAGATCAATAGGTATAACTATACTTTTCAGATCTATTGATGTAGGTTGAAAAATAAAATACTCCAAAGACAGTTGGTGTAGTTCATACAATATTCCTTGCTTATTTCACAGAAACATGCCAGGCTAGGCTGAGTTATGGGGCAGTGGTAACATCCTAATTTTAATGCCATTGGGTACACTTTACATGTGCATTTGAGAATTTTTGTTTGAATATGTCAACAGCTATCTTTTACCACTTTCCTTTTAGTATTTTAACATATTCCCCAAAATCATAAGTGGAAGAATTAAAATAAATAGTCTATGGTCTGGGAATGCCTGAGTGTGTGTGTGTGTGTGTGTGTATATGAGTATGTGTGTGTGTGACTGTGTTTGTATGCATGTGTGTGTCTTTCAAAGATGTGTATATCTGTATTCCTGTTTATATGTACATGCATGTTTATAGTATATGTGGGTTTGTGCCTGTGTATACACATAAACAGCAGCAAAGATTATGTGATTCCTTCAGTGTTATAGGAATTATACAATCTCTAATGGTGGTGCCTACACTGCCTTTGATCATTCAGTTCCCAGATAAAAGACACACAGACTTTACATTAATAATAACTCTGAATTATAACTTACCATTTCTCCGTGGGCCTCTTATTCTGACTGTCCAGCCCACAGCTATTATGATCTCTTACTCCATGGTGTTTTCCTCCTTCTCTTTCCATTCTTTCTCCCTCCTAGTCTCCTGCCTCCCACCCTAAGCATGGGAATCAAAAACCCTGCCTATCTCTTCTGCCCAGCTATAGGCTATAGACATCTTTACTTACCAGTGCCAATCAGGGACAACTGGGGAGCAATTTTACATAACATTATCTATATCTACATGAAGTTTCTCTTGTCTCTGAGGCCAAGTCTTAGGATCCAGTATTTATCATTACAAAACATAGAAAAAGATGAAAGCTCAACACTTTTGAAGATGCCTTTGAGTGTTCAGCATCCTCCTTCTATTAGTCTTGTAGGAATAGTAACTGATTTGCTTGTAAGGACTGGGGTGCCTCCCTGATTATATCACATGTTTAGGGTAGTTTGGGTGATATTAACACTGATTATTTTTTCCTCTTGCTCATGAGGATTAATCATGACCATGGAAACAGTTTCAGGACAGGTAGAGGGAAAATATGCCAAGATTTTCTAGAAATATTGAAGAAGTGATGGTTTCTGTGACCTGTAGCCTTTCTTTTTAAATTTATTTATTTATTGATCTGTCTATTTATTTATTTATTTATTTATTTACTTATTTATTTATTTTACATCCCAATATCAGCTCAGCACCCTCTCTCCTCCCTGTTTCTCCCTCACACAGCTCTTTCCCTGACTTCCCCACCCCTTTTCCTCTAAGAAGGGGGGACCCCTGCATATCATCCTACCCTGGCACATCAAGGCACCACAGGACTAGGAACATCTTCTCCCACTGAAGTCAGACAATATGACCCACTTAGGGCTATAGGACCCATAGGCAGGCAGCAGATTCAGGATAAGTCCCCACTCCTGTTGTTAGGGAACCTTCAAGAACAGGAATTTGTACCTCTGCTACGTATGTGCCAGGGGTCCTAGGTCCTGTCAATGCCCACTCTTTGCTGGGTGGTTCAGTCTCTAGGAGTCCTCAAACATTCTGGTTTATTGACACTGTTACTCTTCCTGTGGAGTCTCTATCCTCTTCCTGTCCCTCATTCCTTCCCCTAACTCTTCCACAAGACTTTACTATCTCTGTCTAATGTTTGGGTATTTGCATCTGTTTCAGTCACCTGTTGAATAGTATCCTGGGTACCCTGGTGGCTGTTGTAGGGGATAGTGAGTGTGGATATGACCAGGGTACCCTGTATGAACTTTTCAAAAAATAAGTAACAATCGCTTAAAAATCACTGGTTATGACAAGAATTTGAGTTTGTCATGATAAGGTTTGTTTGTTTGTTTGTTTGTTTGAGCATCCCTAAGCAGAGAAAGAATACTCTAAGGTATCTACTAATTCTGTGGTCATGTACATAAAATTTAGTTGTCTTTTAATATGAATCAAAAATCTCCAAAGAGAAAACATCATCTTTGCTTAAGATTTGGCATTTGCATAGGACCTGGCATAAAGAACACAAAGTGGTCCTGGTGGTAAACTTTAATGTTAGTGATTTTACTTTTTATATAATAGACTCATGAAAGGTACAGAGTAACATTCTGCTTAAAATTTAACTTCTATCAAATGGAGTTCATATAAGAAGGCCATGGACTTTCAAACCTAATGAAAAAATGTAAACAAACAAACAGTTTTTTCCATTTATGATCTTAAGCATGTCCCTACCCTTTTGTTCTAGGGTTTAAAAGGATCATAATGTTGGGTAGTGATGTCTCTCTAATGAAACCCTACTGGGAACTAGACAGGTCCTAGAATTAACCTAATATTATCTCCGTCTTAATCACATTATCCTCTCTTGAAGCTCCTGTCTGTCTTCTATAGCTAAGCTTAGATGTACCAAGGCACACATAATTCTATCTTAAAGCTTTTTATCCATATACTTCCATATCTCAGGTCTAGCCATTTGACAATGGAGGGTTTATTTTATGAAAAGAAAGCATTTTATGTTTACCTTTTTCCTTATTCTGCTTTTCTTTTACACATCATGAAGAGAATAATCTCCATTTCATTCCTCCGCTTATCTTCCGTTTTTGTATCCATGGTATGAGATGTAAGATGTTAGCTTCTTGGTTATTTGAGTCAGTAGTCCCTTTCTTCCCCTCCCCACCCCCCAACTGAGTAATTTCACTAGTGTTTTTAGGATAATGATGTTGCAGTAGTCTCTGGTTTTATGTTGAAAATGTTAGATAAAATTTCCTCATTGTTTTAAAATATTTACTTCCTAATCTTTAAACTATATCTTTAAACTATATCTTTAAACCACTGAGGTTATATATCAGCACAATTTCTGTTCCTCGAAATGAAACCTAATGTCATGAGTGCAGAAGTCATAATTTTTTTTTGCAAATTTTATGCTTACAAAGCCCTTGCTCAATCCCAATGCCTAATAGTCAGCCATTACTATTACGTTCATGTAGTTACTATGCTGTATAATAACATAGAAACTGTATGAACATTTTTTATCTCATTTATTTATTTCTTAATATCACTGAAAAGTCTATATTAGAAACTCATGTATTTTTTTTATAGAGCTCTATTATTTCATACCATTTCACTCCATGTACATTGACACATGTGGATACTTTGCTAGTAAGTGTATTATAATTACTGATTATAGGCTAAAGTGTTATTTATATCTGAAGATTATATACTAATTAGATGTGAAGCTATTGTGGGAAACTTGGCACTAGCGATGTGAGCAATTGCTATAAACTATAAGTGTGTACTGTTTAATTTTATGATTATTTGTACCATATGAAAGAACAAGTTGCCAAAAATGCAAACCAGAAGGGTATTGTGAATCTGTTATCCATGTCCTTTTAATAATGTGGTGCCTTGCAATGCCAAAAGCACAGATTGCTTGAGTTTCAAAGATGGTGGCCTTGGGCAGAGTTGTGTTTAGGATGAGCATTTGTAATGTAAGTAGGATGAATTTCTGGCAGATAAGTTATCTTTGTGCTTGAGTCAGACAGAAATTGTACACCAGGGTAAAGGTCACTGTGAGTTATTCTGCAACAATTTTGGTTTTCTAGTAATAGATTTTATAATTATTGAAGTATAGATGATTATACAAACCATTACTAATAAATGAGGAAAATAGTTGCAGTAGCAATGTGTGTTTTCTCTGTTAAAGGCTTGGTTGTAACCTGTAAGACTCCACCACAAGCCCGGTGTGGTGGTGCATGCCTTTAATCCCAGCACTCGGGAGGCAGAGGCAGGTGGATTTCTGAGTTCGAGGTCGGCCTAGTCTACAAAGTGAGTTCCAGGACAGCCAGGGCTATACAGAGAAAACCTGTCTCGAAACAAAACAAAACAAAACAAAACAAAACAAAACAAAACAAACAAACAAAAAAGGACTCCACCACATGCCCCCGTCATATATATAAGATGCTAAATCCTCGGAAAAGGATCAGCCTCTATTTACACAAATACTTTGTGATGAAAACATCGATTCAAATAGAAAATCTGCCTGAGGGGCTCTCACTGATACCTGTCAGAGACCAAATATCTCAGGTGCCAGTAGCTAAGTCTTCTGCCTATTATCTTTCCCATACTGTCAGTGAATAAAGTATACAGCCTGTATCCACAATTCCTGTTCTTTATTCTCAGGAAGGGAAGTCAGTTTGGTCCCCAGACCTGACGCCTTCCTCTTCCTTTTATATATTGTGTTATCCTTCCTTCAATCACATTCCATTTATTCACAAGCATAGAGAAATAAGTTCATGCTTGTATTGAAAAGCATCAGGTCATATAGACTTTCCAACCTTACATCATTAAAGAATAGCTTGTGGTCCTTCCATACACATGGGCAGTTGATTTTACACACTAACCTGTAGTGTCCAAACTGCTTCTTGCTATAAGATGTGTTCACTAATTAATCTACTGGCTGATTCCTTATTATGTCTTCTTTTGGAAAGGTCTTGTTTTTGATGTAATTGAGGAACAGAAATCTGTACATAAATGTTGTGTACACTTTCATAAGTTAGTTTATATACACAGTCACAAAAACACTGTCACAATTTGAGGTAATCTGTGTCCATCACTGTGTAAAGATTTAGTACATCTCTCCATTTCTTTGTTACTACTTTTAAAAAACAGCCAGAATGCTACCATTGCAGACATACTTTAGGTGAACAGTATAGTATTTTAAAATGTATTCTCTGTTATACAAAAGTTGATTAGAAATGACTCATGTTACATGATTTTAGTTTTATATCCATTGATCAATTTCACATTTTCTCTCAACTCTAGTCTCTGGAGTCAGTCATTCTATTCTTTACCTCAGTAGTTGTTTATTTTTGAAATATTCCATAAGTTGGATTACATAAAGGATACAACCCTGCATATGAACGTCCCTAAACACTACACACAAAAACATGAAAGAAAAATACCTTTTAGGACTAGTGAGTCAACCAAGTTGCAGAATATAAAGTATAAAGAAAACCCAATTTTATTTCTAACTAATAACAATATAAAAACAAAACCAAATAAATCGTTTTTCAATAGCTTCAACAAACAAACAAACAAACATGTAAATGAGTAGTTAGTCAAAACTTTTACCACAACACACAAAAGAATTTGCGAGTACAGGGAACTGGAAAGATAAACCATGTTCATGGTTTAAAAAACAGAAAAAATGATCATATTTTCTAAAATATTACTTTTTATACCAATTGAAGGAAAAATTCTGTTTTTAATAAAGCTGTAAGAAGACATCCTAAAACGCTTATAATTAAGTAATGTGGCATTGAGCATAGAGTTATAGCTTGGTTGTTAAGACCATAGGCTGTTCTTTCATGGGGCTGGAGATTATTCCCTAGACACAACACGGTAGCTCACATCCATTTGTAATCATAGTTTCCAGTGTTCCCATGACCTATTTTGGCTTCTATAGACATTGTGTGAGTGTTGTACACATACTTACATGCATGCAGGGAAAACACATAAAAAAGAAAAAGTCTTTAAAAGTACAATGACATAAAACTTGTGAAACAGAGAAATGGAAGAGAATGCAATTATGCAAAATAAAAACATACATTATATGGTCAATGGACCTTTCATTGGGCTTTGAGGAATATGCACTGGATGAAGACAGTCTCTTCAACTGATGGTGCAGGTACTAGAGATTGACAAGCAGATGTTGAAATTGGACATTGCTCCTATGTTACACAAAAGTCCTTCACATCTTTTTTTATTCTTTTACTTATTTATTTATTTTTTACAATTCAGTCATTACTCTCTCCTGTTCCTCCTCCCTTCCACATTTTCACTTCCAATTCCTCCTACCCCCTGTCTCCAAGAGGATGTCTCCACACTACCCCCAACACCCCTCCCCCCCCCCCACACACACTGCCTAAGGCCTCCCTCCTCCCTGGGGCCTCAAGTTTCTAGAGGGTTAGGCATTGTCTTCTCTCACTGAGGCTAAACTAGATAATAATCTGCTGTATATGTGTTGGGGGTCTTGTACCAGCTACTGTATGCTGCCTGCCTGGTGGCTCAGTGCCTGGGTTCTGAGTTAATTGAGACTGCTGGTCTTCACAGAAGTGCTCTTGAAAGAATGACCTCTGTCCACAGGTAAACATGCTTGGATTCTAGTAGCTCTTCCTGTTTTCAGACTATTGCCAGTCTTCTCTGCTACACTCTATGTTTTTTTGTTTTGTTTTTTTTTAACTCATTTTATTCACAAACTTTGATAGATTTTCTAGGTGATAATAACTATTCCATATAAGTTAATATGTAAATAATTGACCAAAAAACCAACACAAGGCAGTGATTCCTTTTAATTTTCCCAGTTTAGCCACCAAAATAAAGTTTAGTAGTATACTGACTTACTTTCAATTTTCTGACCCGAGAATGTAAATACCATGAAACAAGCACTTGCTTGACGTTTTCATGGTTTCACCCTGAACCGTCATTAATGCTTGATAAATACAAATTTTAGAAATTTGTTGATCATTTTGCAGAATGTCAAAATAATAGCTGGTAATGAATGGGGAACATGTGGAAGAGCAAGGTAGTTATAACATTTGAAGAAATAGATCGACAGCTTCCTTCTTGGCTCTGCCACTGCAAGTCTTTGGTTGAATATGCAGGGGCAATTGTACAGTCATATAATCATTTCATTTTGTGAGTGCATTGGTGTGTGTGTGCTCTTAAATAGAGGTATTATCATGTGTTAAACTGTGTGAGCAAAGGGACTACTATGCCAAACTATGCTTGGATATTTATACCTGTGTAAAGAATTGCAAATTAATGCTAATTAGTTCCTAATGTCAAGATAAAGGGAAAGGAATACAGAAAGCAAAAATAGGGAGAAGGTGCATATGCTTGATTTTTATCTTCACATATATTTTATAATTATGGTTTGAGTATGTCAATCAAAATATAGATATTTTATTGTATTTTTTAAAGGAATAGTAGGAATAGTTAAGTGAATCATCGTTCATATACTTTCTATGTATGTTCTAATTCCACAGGCCACTTAAGAGAGCATTTAACTCTTTAACAACTCAGAAGTTAGTATAAGTGTGAATTATTATCAGCAGAAGGTTTTTCCAACCAACACAATAGGAATCTGATTATTGAAGATGCTGAAAGAATATAGAAAAAGAACTGTGCAATATTGCATTTGATACAAGGCAAAGTAACACCTTTATAACATCTAAGACTTCGTTGTTCTATGTTATAGTGTGGATGGCACATCTCAACCAGTAAGGGAAATGGTAAATAGTATTAGTTCAGTCAATTAGAAGCAACTGGTTTCTGCAGGCACTGTTGAAAACTATTGCTAAAATTATTCATCTTCATTTATTCATTTCACACTACTGATTTAGGTTAGAAAAAAATCATTTTTCCCACTGTTCAATAAGAACATGGTACCTTGGGATGACTTCCTCAAATTTCTTCCTGTATTTGTACTTAAACAGCTGGGTATACTTAAGCAACAGTCCAAAACTCACGTTGCAAATGGTTTTCCTCTAATGTGCTATAAGTGTTAACAGTAAACTTGACAGTATCTAGACTCATGTGAAAGTGGGCATTTCTGTGGGAAATTATTTAGTTGGTGATCAGAGACCTGTCAAATCTATGTAATGCCAGATTACAGTCCTGAACTGTATACACAGAGAACAAACGGTGTACACAGAGAAAAGTAATTAAGCAATAGTACCAAGTCATTGCTTTATTCTGACTTCAGGTTTTGTCTGACCATAAGCCTCAATGTCCTAAATCATATTTGCAACCTAAAAAGCTTTATCTCCTGCTAGACACCCATTTCCCTCACTTTTTTTTTTTTTTTTTTTTTTTTTACTTCTACTTTAAGTGAATTACGTCCATCCTTTCCTTCCTCTTTTTGAGCTGGCAAAATACTCTATAATATCTTTCTATCATCCTCACTGATTTTTGCAGAGTGAGAGCTATCTAGAGAAGAAGTCTTTGGGGGGAGAAAATACAAGCTCAGAAATGTGCGATGTTCTTCCCAATTAACTTGGATTGACCCATATCTTAAGCGGCTTGACTGTGTCCTCTTCTCAACCCAGCTCATCTTCAGCATGCTTTCTCAATGAACTCATCTCTGCTCTTCTACGCAGAGGTAGGAGACTCTGACATAGTCCATCCACAACTATGGCTTTGTTATGTGCAGGTGATCTTGTATTCTGTGTCCTTTCTGTGTTTGGGGGACAGTCCTGTTGTATCCAGTACATATTCACTACTGGAGTTTTCCAGTCTCTCAGTGGGCAAATGCTGTGCTAAACCTTTTGGCTATGATTCTATCGCATCCTTTTGCAAAGTACTATTGATCATCTGGATACAAAGTTCAGAACATACAGAAAAACAAAATATCTGGGTGGTTCTTGCATGAAGAAATTTCAAAACTGCCTGTGTGGTGTCAGTAAAAGTACATCTGATAAATTATGTAATAATTATGTAATAATTACGTAAGAGCATGGGCATTTCAAGAATGTATAGAGATACTTAAAATAGAAAGAAATCATCTTCCACATTCCCTTTCCTTCCCATTTAACTGTATCTCAAATTCAATATATTGGCTTTACTTTTTACATTCGACCTTACTTTAGATGACAGATGGTGGTTGCTCACTTCCAAATAGGGCTGTAGCAATGTTATGCAAACCCAAACCCCAGGAGACCCTTCCATGATCATGCCTCAGACTTCTTTCTTGGGTTTCCTCACAGTCCGATATCCTGAAAAGGGTCAGTGCTTCTTGGGAATAGAATCTGAGCTATGAGACGTATTTGTGTACCTTGTGATCTGGGGGTCATTTTTCTTTATTCTTCTACTAGTTAAATCTGAGCAAAAATTTCTCCGAGGCTATTATCTTCACTTGACTATTGTGCAACTTTCATTTCTTGATCATATGAAAGATGTAGGAATGACATCAATGTGTTGACTTTCACTTTCTTCTTTATTAGTAAAGCCATGGAATTTTTCTTTTAATCTCCTCTCCCTCTCCCTCCCCCTTATTCCCCCCCCCACACACAATCCTTAAAGCCTTTTGTAATAATCAAAGCAGACAACCTGGGAGTGACCCAGAGTGCTGGCATCATTCACTATGAGGATCATCTAAGATGCTGCTTCTACCTGTTAGTTCCATAATAATGCTGGCCCTTCAGCCCAACCCACTGGAGATAAAAGGAAGTAATCAGGCATCTTCAAAATACACTAAGTCCTAATCTGATTGTTAGTAATGATTTTGTAAGAAATATAGGTTTAAAACTACAAACCAATACAAACCAAGGCCACGAGCAATCTTTTGTAACTTAAGAGGTAATATGAAGGTCAGGGTGCCTTTGCTTTAAGAGTTCTGTTATATTGAAAACTATCCCCTAATCTATAAGAAAAATACCCGTTGCACACAGGAATGAGAGAGGGTCAGCAGTTTTATATACTTATGTGCTTAGGTCAGTAAATGGTTATATGTACTATTCAAGGAGCTGACTTTATCTTGCTTTCAGATTAAAGTTCAAGTCTGTGAAGAATTGCAGTGGGCAATCATTTTTGTAAGTACTCTGTGATGTTTTGTTTGAGGTACAGCACAGGTAAATGATTTGCCTAAAGCCTCACAGAGCATTAGCACAATGAGAGCATTCCATCACAAAAGAAAAGGAAGCTTTTGATGTTAGACCAAATGAAGTGTCTGATCTCGCTTCTATGCTTCCTAACATGAGTGATCATAAGCATGGTTTTGTATCCTCCCTAAGCTTCAGATAATTATTTGTATAAAGTAGGATTGAAATTCCTGCCTCACAAAGATGTGAAATAGTAGAGTCATTACAGCACACCTGGCACATAAGCTCACTAATGATTGGCAGTTGGTACACCCCAGCCTGGCTGTGCCCAGGCAACGGTGATTGAAAGCTTATGCATTGCATTCTTCAAAGCAATGTTTCTGCAGCTATACTTTTCAAGTTCTCTGTGTCCTTGTGTATGGTGTTCAGTTTCAGACTTTGTCAGAGTACTAACTTTTGTCTTCTATGACAGAGATACTGAAGCCCCTCTTATCCTTACATGTGTTCTTATTATCGAAAGAAATCAATCTCTAGAAACATTCATTGGAAGCACAGTGAGAAGAATAGGCAAGAGTGGAGTGTGATTCAGTATTGTTAGGCTGGTTTGAAGTTTGTAAGGACATGCTTCTTATCAGATGTATGAATTTCTTTATGTCTTTAAAAAGGAGAATTGGGCCAGCATAGTTGAACTTATGTAAACAAAAGGTCACATTCCCTAGAACAGGATTCCTATTCATTCTAGCCGCTAATCGTGAGTACACAGCACCTGTTAGAAGATATTCACATCTCTTAGGCATACTCCCATCTCAAAGACAAGTGGCATCCATCCCATCCATCTCTCCAGTCACCATTTGTGTGTGTGTGTGTGTGTGTGTCTGTCTGTGTGTGTGTGTGTGTGTCTGTGTGTGTGTGTGTGTGTGTGTGTGTGTGTGTGTGTGTGGTTTCAGGAGAGAATTCCTTGCAACCGCACATGTGTACAGATCAGAGGACATCTTGTGGAAATTCTTTCCTTCCACCATTGGTGTCCACCATTGTTTTCCTTTGTTCCATTCCGAGGATATGCTAGACAATGATGCTCTAGCTCAGAGTCAGAGAAGCAGGAAAGGGAGGACTCTTGGTGGTATGCCTTTTACTTCTCTGTCTTCCGTGCAGTCCTTGTGGCTCATGCACAAGATAGCCGCCTTCACAGAGGCACTCAGGATGCCAGGCCTCATTCAAGTACTTTTACCTGCAAAGATCTCTCACTCCATCCAACTATCAAATCACGAATGGCAGAACCTAACATACTTCAATTTAAAAAGCAAACAAGCCAAATCGTATTTTCCTTTCTTTTCCTAGATTAGATGATCTGACCTTGTACAGAAGCTGGAAACTAAATTATTTTAAAGGCAAAATCAAATTCCTTTGACCAATTTCAAGGTTGAAGAGGAATTTTTGTTGCTAGCTTAATGAATAGATAGCCACTTCCAGAAGGGGAGAGGGCCTTATCTATTTCAAAATGATTAAAATATTCACTAGGAGAAGTGGAAACAAAAAAACTGAGCTTTATTAGGAAAGGAGTGTGAAAGTTGACTTCTTACTGAAAAACCAAGTTCAGCTTAAAACACCAGAGATTCTTTGGTACAGCTGAAATGACTTGAAAGAAATGCGTGGTATTTCTCTGGAGGAGTGTGATGGGCTCTTGATAGTACTGTGAGCAATTCAGTCACAGCTCTTAGTTCTGAGGTGTTTGCTTATTTGCTGTTAGTCAACTTGAAAGTGACTGATTAAAAAATGTCAAACTCAGTGGCCCCTGGCCAGGGCATACCTATGGAGGATTTCCTCCTGTCACAACTCACTTCTGAGATCCACAGGTACATAAGAAATTTTTCCTCAGTATCTTATAAAACAACTGGGAAGCATTGCCACTCTCTGAAAAGGGGGTATCAAGATAAAGACAACAGAAATCAACAAGTATCATAGCCTAGAAACTTGTTAGAAAACTTTTTTCTGATTATTTATCTCCTTCATGCTTTTGCTTTTAGGAAGTTATCTTAGATCCTTTGTGCCTCATTTTACCCGTACATAAAAGAATTGACCCACATTGTTCTTTTATATGTGTGTATATAAAGATTAAATCCAAAAATAATGCATAAAGTGGCACTGCACACACACACACACACACACACACACACACACACACACACATGTTATAAAGCTGGCCGAGATGATGAGTGTTATGCTAAGACATAAACCCTTTCATTGTTCATTTATCTTTATTTAAGGTGAGATATGACTAGTTCAGTTTATTGATTGCTTCCCATTGCTCATCTGTTGAAATGCATTTATTAACATTTTTCCTCATTTTGCAGTTGTTCTTCAATCTCATTACATACAGTGCATTTTTTGAAAGACAAATCAAGTTATATCACTTTTTTGTTCCTTTTAATTAGATAGACTCTGGCCTTAGTCCATTAAATACAAAATCCTGGTGTCCTAGCTATAGTGATTAATAACATGGACTATAGGTCAATTTGAGCACAAATCTCTTTCTCCCACAATCCAGCTATATAAATTAAGGCAGAATCACCCTATCTAAATAACAGTTTTAATATGGTTCCAAATTAGATGGACATCTTGCATCTGTTCATTTATGGTTTACAAATAACACTTGTATATACGTATATATTATATATGTGCATATAAAGAAAAATTCAAAAATAATGCATGAAATGCATTATTTTTTGTGCACATGTTTTGCATACAAAATATTTCCAAATTAAAGTATAGTATGGTACTAAGCTCTATAAATCACACAGTACATGATATAAACACTGTCATTAAGGAGATGCTACTTGAGTTGATATTGTAAACACTAACTACAAATCATTGACCAATATGTTGACAGAGTTCTCAAGACAAGAACAGAGTGTATCCACATCATCTCTTCCTCAAAGCATATTCTACTCCTACATAAAGCACTTCACCATATGTGCATTCATGTCTGTAAGATTGGCCAGGGAAAAGCTGTCTATGCTTTCAAAGGCATCCAATTTTCCAGCCTGATCCAGAAACATAAGTGAAAGGACAGTGACAAATCTTCGAGATAATAGCAGCAGGCGGGATCACGGAGGTGAAGAATCCGTTATCTGATGTAAACTGCTCATCCATGGGAGGTGAATGAACTCTTTACAGGGTGCCATTTAGTTCATGGGCAAAGATAATTTACTGAACATACCCAGTGCCTGAGGCTGCTGAATTTGTTCCATTTGGCTAAACACACTGCTCCGATGTACTTGTTTATTCTCCTTATTCATCTAACACTGGCCCAGTTCATTAATAAGAAATGACAAGTGATTCATTCGAATTCTGTATACTACACAACTCTAATCATGACCATTCCTTACTTCCAGTAAATGAGTTATTTTTAAATTCTCATTTTTGCTTTACCTTCCCTTTGATCTGCTTTCATGTGGGACTAATGTCTACCAGGCAATGTGGAAAGTTCTCAGGCTTTGTAATTCCTAATCCAAATGTATCCTTGGTTTACCCATTAATTAGAGTTGCCTTAAAAATACCTTTTGACCTTGGGAAATGTAGTCTGTTTCACAATATCAAAACTGGCTACCTGTCCAGAGAGGAAATGACTGGTAAACATGCTTTTTTTTTCAGATTGACAATTTTGACCATGGGCATATCATTCATAGAGTAACAATATATGTCAGACAGATTGTGTAATTGACTTGTCCAAACTATTAGAAAATGACATATAACTCATTAGAAAACAGATCATTTGAAAAATAGAAAAACCCCAGGACCACCAAGCTAACAGCCTCTAGATATATGCAAAGGACCTAGAACAAATCTGCACAGGCCCTGGGCTTGCCATCTCAGTATCTGTAAAGTCCATGTGAACTCGGCTTACTTGATTCAGTGGGCTGTTTTCTCCAGGTATCCTCCAACTCTGACTCCTACTGTCTTCTCCCTCCTCCACAGGGTTCCCTCCTCTCTTAGGAGTGGGATGTGATGGAGACCTTCAATTTAGACTCGCTTCACATAACACTTGGCTATGGGTCTCTGCGCCTACTCCCAAGTCTCCTATTTACGAGCAGAATATCATTATGAATCTTACATGATATTTTTTTTTTGCCAGTCATGTCTGGTTCTACCCTAGGCTTCTGTCCTATCCAGTCTCCAGTTCCTGGTGTGGGGCATGGGCCTCTAGTTAAACCAAACATTGGTTGGTCACTCCCCCAAGTTCTGTGCATTTATTAGCCCAGCACATCTTGCTGATAGGACATGTTATAGATGGAGGGTTTTATGGATGGCTTGGTGTTCAGGTTTCTCTTTTGGTAGGCCTACAAAGGACCTTCTCATACAACAGGAAGTAGAATGTAGGGGTAAAGGCTCCAAACTTGTATAAGCTTAACACTCTATGTCAGAATGTGATCTTCTGCCCTTGCATCAGCTTGGGGTGTTCAGAAATCTTCACTGGACCTACACACCACACACACACACACACACACACACACACACACGCACGCACACACGCACAGGCACACACATACACACACAGCCAACAACTCAACCAAATGGAATCAAGTACCACCACTGGAAGCCTTGCCTTACTACAATAATGGCAAGGTCAGACTCCACATTCTTCATTACTAGCAGTCTTCTCTAGAGGCTACCCTCACAGATTCCAAGAAGTTCCCACTGGATCATGTTTCTACACTGCTTCTGTTCCCATTCACCCCTTATCTCATGCAATTACCTCCCAATTTCAGCCATCTTGACCTGCATTCTCTTCCTCCATCTCTATTCCCCTATCCACACATCGGAACATCCCCATGCTCCCATTCCCACCTTCCTTCAATCCACAAACAGAATCTATTCTATTTCCCTCTCCCAGGGAGATGCCTCTCTCTATGGTCTTCCACTTTGCTTAACCTCCTTTTCCTCCTATGAAATTTGTTTGCCTGACTCTATCTTGTTTCGTTTTGTTTGGCTATCTCTCTAGGAATCCTGCTCTTTTATGAAGAGAAAATGGAGAGAATGGATTCAGGGAAGAGAGAATATGAATGGAGATGGGGAAGAAAATAGGAAATGTGGAGGGAAGGGAAACTCTGGTTGGGATGTATTGTATGATGAAAGAAACTCTCTTAAATAAAAAAAATACATAAAATAGGGACAAATGGAAGACTAAAGTCTAAAGAACTTTACTAACACTTAGAGAAAGAGAATTAGACAGCGTTGTCTACCTAGCTAACTCTCATAAGTGAATACATGCATGCATGTACACATGAATAAAAGAATGAGATATACTCAGCAGTAAAAATAGTTGTAGAGATGCCAGTTTATAATAGAAGAAAGGCTAAGAAACTAGTAAGGGGAGAAGATTTAAATACAAGTACAAAATAAAATAATAACTAGACTGAATATGAGGACTTACATATATAGTTCTGTTTCACTCTAGGGGTCTGTATAATCAGTAGGAGAAAGTACAAATGTATGTATAGTAATTGATAATTTTTGTTTTTGTTGTTACTTGGCCCAAGTCAGACTTTTCTTAGAGGAGATAACCTCATATTCGAAGGTGCCCCATCAGATTAGCCTGCAGGCAATTCTGTGGGACATTGTCTTGATTAATGATTCCTTTGGGAAGCCCTGCCCACCAAGGGTAATTATACGCCTGGTCACATGGTACTTAGTTCTACAAAAAGCAGCCTGTGCAAGCCTTGAGGAGCAAGCCGGTAAGAAGCATGCCTCTATAGCTCCTGCTTCAATTCTTGCCTTCAGGTTTCAGACTTAGTTCCCTCCATGACAGAGTAAATATAACCTGAAAGATGAAATAAACTGTTTCCTCTCTTAAGTTAGTTTTTGATCATGATGTTTATCACAGCAACAGAAAGGAAACTGGGACAGTGTCTTATAGACATGAATAGCCATGCTATCAGAGAGCTGGAAGCAACTCAAATATCCAGCAAATAAAATTCACCTGGAATAACAAAAAAACCTAAGATAGCGAAAAATCTTCTAAATGATAAAAGAGTCTCTGGGGGAATCACTACGCCTGACCTAAAACTGTACTACAGAGCAATTGTGATTAAAAACTGCATGGTACTGGTATAGTGACAGACAGGTAGACCAATGGAATAGAATTGAAGACCCAGAAATGAACCCACACACCTATGGTCACTTGATCTTTGACAAGG
>NC_034606.1:35331875-35337262 GCF_900095145.1 Mus pahari
TGTAAAACACATGAAACTCAAGAAGAAGGAAGACCAAAATNTGGAGACTTCACCCTTCTTAGAATTGGGAACAAAACTCCCATGGAAGGGGTAACAGAGACAAAGTTTGGAGCTGAGATGAAAGGATGGACCATCCAAAAACTTCCCCACCCAGAGGTCCATCCTATAATCAGCCACCAAACAGAGACACTATTGCATACACCAGCAAGATTTTGCTGAAAGGACTCTGATATAGCTGTCTCTTGTGAGGCTATGCCAGTGCCTGGCAAACACAGTAGTAGATGCTCACAATCAGCTATCAGATGGAACACAGGGCCCCCAAAAGAGGAGCTAGAGAAAGTACCCAAGGAGCTGAAGGGGTCTGCAACCTTATAGGTGGAACAACAATATGAACTAACCATCACCCCCAGAGCTCTTGTCTCTAGCTGCATATGTAGCAGAAGATGGCATAGCTGGCCATCATTGTGAAGAGAGGCCCCTTGATCTTGCAAACTTTATATGCCCCAGTACAGGGGAACACCAGGGCCACGAAGGGGGAGTGGGTGATTAGGGGAGCGGGGGGGAGGGTATAGGGGACTTTGGGGATATCATTTAAAATGTAAATGAAGTAAAAAGTTAATAAAAATTGGAAAAAATATCCAGCAAATATTCAGAAATTAAATAACACAAATATTTTATATTTATGATAAAGTTATGATAGTCAGAATCTGAACATTGGGGACATAAAAATCCCAATAATTTTAATGAATTTCAAACATATAACTTGTTGAATCAAAGAACAGAAACTATGCACATTAGTGTGTCATTGTGTAAGGTTTCAGTAAAGGTGTTTGGATGCTGTCTGAGGTATTCATAATATTTTATATGAGAATACCTATTATGCTACATTACTTCTCTGGTTAGAATTTCTTTACTATTTATATTGAATTTAAAAATACATGCTATTTTTATATAAAGTGGGGATTAAGATAAAAAGGAAAAATAAGATAAAAGTTACAGTCTCAGGAATGTTCGTCTATACATTTGCTGAACAGAGAGTTCAAGTAGGAAGAACACACGAAGATGATGTCACTGGAATGCATGAAGATTTTATGGATGCTGCTTTTCTTGTGGTCTCCTGACATTGTCTCCCTCCCTTTTTGGTATGTTCATTATTCCTCCCTTCCTCAGCTCAGAATTGATTAGACAAACACCTTTTCATCCCTGTGCTCTGAGAACTCTCTTCCCTGCAGCACCCACCTATTAGTAGACTAAGGACAGGCCCTGAAATTCAGGTCTGTCCAGATAAGACCGCATCGCTTTGTTTCTCAGAATTGCACAATCTCATCATATCCAGTTATCCTTTGATAACTAAAGTGAACTCTTCAAACATCTTGTTGGCAATTTTCTTGTCACAATAAAAGAAACTAATTAAGAAAACCTAGGGATGTTGAGATGGCTCACTTGGTAACAATGCAAGTTTGTAAAGCTAAGTTTGGATCAGCAGAACCTATACAAGTTCAGATACATAGAATGCATCTCTTATCCCATAGCTCCTATAGTGAGATGGGAGGTGGAGACATGGAGAATACCTGGGTAGCCAGAGGCCATTTAGCTGGATGTTTACAGTGGTGAATAAAAAATAATTCTGTCTTTAAAAGTATAGAATGCAAGAACTGCCTTCTGAGATTATCTGTTGTTCACTGGATACACACTGTGTCACATAGGTGCTCACAAACACATAACTCTACTTGCACATGTGGGAAGACATGAATGTGCACATGTGCTTGTTCACATGCGCTCATGTGTGTGTGTGTGTGTGTGTGTGCGTGTGTGTATGTGTGTGTAATTTAGTTTACAACTAATGATTAAGGAGATTAAGAACAGAATCTTCCACCAAAGAAAACCTCAGGACTTAATGGCTTTAAATTATCATTCCCCCTGCCCTCCTCCCCCCAAAACTTATATAACTATTACTAATTAGTCTCACAGTAACTCTCACATATGAGGGAGAAGAAATACCCCAAGCTCATTATTAGAGAAAAGCAATACTGTGGATATCAAAAATCAGATAATTATACAAGAAAGATAAAGCTAAAATACAAAAGGGAATATTCTTCATGAACATAGATGTTCTATCATTCATTCAATAAAAATGCTAGTAAAGTATATTGGACAACACATTAAAATCATGATTCATCATGATCATGTGGGAATAATCCCAGGGAACTCAGGGTTTTGCAACATTACCAGATCAATATATGTGACACACTACCTCCAGGCACTGGCGTCACTATAGGATATGGCCAAAGGAGAGCACTCAACGTCTCTTTATGTTAAACACAACAGGACAAAAAATAAAACCTCAATAGATATTAATTATGTGACAGTTGTCTTTAATATATAGAAGCCAGATATTGAGAATGCTTAGCTAACATCCTACAGAATAGGCAAAGTTTGAAAGTATTTCCTCTGAGATCTGCAATGGGGTAACATCCTCCTTTTTATGTTACAAACCACTTACTGAAAGTTCTAACTAAAGAGATTGTTGAGGACAAATAATTAAAGTGTACCTACCCTGTGAGAGAAAACATACTTCCAGTTTTTAGATAAAAGGTTAGATAGGTATAGATAGATAATAGATAAATAAAAGATTGATAGATGGTATACATACATACACGATATGTAGATAGATAGATAGATAGATAGATAGATAGATAGATAGATAGATATTAGATAAATGATTTTTAGATCTTATATACTCTATAAAATTTTTTGAAAAATAAATAAGTTTAGTAAATATGGTGATGTCAAATAAATGTAGTATTTATAAAATTTTAGATAACAAAATTAAAATAAAATAAAAATGAAATACTATTAAAATAGCAGAAATAAATAAGAATAAATTTAAAAGAGATAAAGGATATCTAAACATAAATCAGTAAAAGATTTTGAGAGACTGAAAAAGTCACAGTTCAAAAAAATACACACTGGGAGATCATGTTCTTTTTCCTTGGTGGTAAGCTAATGATTTTCCTAAAATGCCACAACTCACAAAAATGCATGATTGATCTATTGTTTTGTTGAAACACCTGTTTTCATGATTAAGGTTGATCAAGACAATTCCTAACTGAGCGATTTTCTTAGGAGGTTGACACTGTATTAAAGAATGACAGTTATCAGGATGAGACTGAGTTCTTTCTCAACCCATCCCTCACACTTCCTAGACTGGCAGTTGTCACATCTGCCACAGGTGTGCATTTATGGGCTTTCATGATCACAGTGGTAAGGAGGAAAGCAAACGGTGTGAGGTAATATTCATCTGCTTATATGATCCTTTCCTTACTGACATTGAGATGATTTTATTGGAAACAAATTTTTTCAACTTGTTCCAAGCCTATTTTTATTTTTTAAAGAGTTCTAAAACAGTTGATGTGCTCAGTTTTTACAAGTGTCTTTATTGTGTTTCTGGGTTGTGACATTTCAGTGTTTTCGTTTCTCCTGTGACTATCCCAGTCTTTGAAGGACCTGTTTGCAGGATGGTCATTTCTACTCTACCTTCAACCCACACTCCAGGGGTATTTTAATTAACACTATTGAGAATGACCATGAAGGGCAATCTGGAGGTTGGTCCTACATTGTTAGTGAAATTCCAACCAACTATCTGTCCAAATGTAATTGAAAGGGAGAATGAAAATTAGGACTAGCTAGCTGTTTACCAGCATGAGGCTGAAATTCTTTGTACACAGAGTGGGCTATTTATAACACCATACTCATACACATACAATAACTGGAAATTTTCGTATGGTCTCAAGTGATATATTATTTGATAACATTTAATAGCTGTTGATTAACAGAAACAAAGTATTTGTGTGAAAAAGGTAAAAAATAAATTTAATGCTAAAATGTCAAGTATATTTCTTTTAAGATGAGAAAAAATAGATATGCATACAAGGTTCCACCTCTATAACTGTATTGGCCTATTGCATAAAAATAAGTATGAACAAATTATGTACAAAATGAAGAGTATACTCAATTTTGACATTATAGTAAAGTTTAGTAAAATAATTATAATAAATAAGGGATTGTTTACTTGCTGAACAATGATATATATATATATAAATTAATTTCATAGATTCCTTTAGTTAAATAGATTTTACATTTAAAATGGTAATGTTACAATAAGGACATAAATATAATTTAGATATAAAAGTAATAAAATGTTTCCATGATTATTAAGAAAATTATAGACCATAATGAACAAATTTAAAGAACATGTGAATGTAGGAGGAAATCAAATTTCAGAAATGTAAATCAAATCATATATCTATCATGTGTATCTATGTTTGTGTATACGTAGGTGTAAAACCATTGATTGACAGAAATAAAACAAAACAAAAATCAGATTCTATTTAGTACAAGGATATACTGAAATGTTTTTTATATAGATTTTATATATGGTTTTAAAACTGTCAACAAAGATTTGCTGTTTTTTGGAAGTTTATAGTATGACTATAAAATGTTTATATAATTTAATATATCAAAATATTCAAAAAATTTTGTCTACAATAAAACTATGAGCAATTCACCTTTCAGAAAAATATTGTCATAATCATAGATTTGCTAAGCCTTTGACACAGTGTAGTCCAAAAGAAAAACCATTAAGATTCCTCATTTTTGTAAGGTTTAGTGATAAAGTAGCTTACATTATTAGACTAGAAAAAAACTACATTTGTGTATATGGAGATGTTGCTACTACATGTTAAGTTAAAACAAATTAAACTATATGCTATGTGGTACTAATTCTAGATAGATTAATGGACTAGAGGCTAGGAACAAAATTATTCAACTTCCAAAATCTAACATTTTTCATCTTAGAAACTGATATTGACCTTAGGCTAGAAAAAATAACTTCTAAATCAAGTTCTTAAATATTCTAAAAGTAAAGAAATAAGCTAACAACCTCCATGGCTGTAAATTATATACAATACCTAACCTAAACTAAAATAAAATGGAGGATACATAGATATCTTGCTTTCATTACTGTTCCTGTGATAAACTCCTCTATCCAAGGCATACAAGGAAAAGAAGGTTTATCTTGGTACCGGGTGAAATCCATCACAAGAGATGCATTAGGGCAAGAGGCCCGCAATAGCCGTATCACACCCATAGTCCCTTCACGGTACTGCTCAGCTGATTTTATTTACTCTTTTGCAATTCAGAACCCAGAAAATGGTGCCTCACACATGCAGGCTGAGTCTTTCTGAATAAATTAAAGTACTTAAGAAAAAGACTTAGAACACATGACAACAGGTCAACCTCACATCTCACATTGATATTTTTCATGTCTCGCCCTGCTCAACTACAGTGTGTGTGTATGTGTGTGTGTGTGTGTGTGTGTGTGTGTG
>NC_034606.1:35337279-35363617 GCF_900095145.1 Mus pahari
GAGAGAGAGAGAGAGAGAGAGAGAGAGAGAGAGAGAGAGAGAGAGAGAGAGAGAGCTCTTGGAAGTGTCCTCTTTTCTTATGGGAGAAGGAGGGAGAATGAATCAGAGGAGAAAGGAGGTAGATAAGGGATATGAGGAACGGAGAGAGGCCACTGGGTTAAGGACGTATCACATGACATAAGAATCTATTTTAAATAATAATAAAAAAACTCAAGTACTAGTAAACTCTATCAAGTAGATAATTATGAAGTCATGGTATAGGTAAATTATGAAAAGGTGGTTTTATATAATTGGGTAATTTCACACCTTGAATGTGTAAACAATGAACTTAACTTCATAAAAATGAGTCAACTCAAGGCATGAACAGGCAAATCTCCAGCAGTGCTGTCACATCGGGAACTTCCTAAATGACAGTAAATGTTTAAAAACACGATTAACTTTGATTGAGATTATCAAATTAAATTTGGTCTGTGAAATGATGAAATGAATCCGACTCGGAGAGCATACTTCTCCTATCCTATGTGATAATGGGCAAAGCCCACACCAATGGCTACATTTGTAGATGAGATTCCCAGAACAGTGCTTCTGATAGCACAGATTATGTCCCAAAAATTAACAGTAAAAATTTGGAAAAATTCAAAATTTTACATATTTTTATTCATTTTATTATCTTATGGATCTTTTATATTTCCTATCTAATGCTCACATTAATATATACATACAAAGACTTCTTGAGCTTTCATTCATCACATTATTTCCTTATATGTGGTATATATTCTTTCTGATTTTAGAGATTATGGAACAATTTAGGAAGAAAATGTAGTCTCTGGTTGAAAATAATGATCCATATTTGTTACATGATCATTGAGATGTTCAGTTTAACCCATAACATATTAAAAATTAAGTGAAGGTAACCTCATCATTAAACACACACCTCGATTTCATCAGAAAGCCATGCTGACATACTGCTTTGTTCTATTTGGTTTACTCACTTAAATAAGCCTCTCTGGGAAGTTATAACTTTTGCTGACTGTGGTTTGGCTTTCAAAAGTATAGCAGTTGGAAGGTAGATGAGTTGACCGACGTAAATTGTGAGGACTCAGCAGGTTTGCCTCTACCATATCTAGGACTCTGGCCCATCCTGTTCCTAGTCTCTGTGGCTTGTATTTCCTAAGTGAAGCTTCCACACACTGAGATATCAGATAAGGTTGATTTTTAATGTTTTGCAGTTTTGTTTTGTTTTGTTTTGTGTTTGAGACCAGAGGCATGAATCATTTAGCAGAGTTCAAAGACAAGAATATACCTAGAAAACTCCAATGGGATGCAAGCCTCTCTTCCCATTGGAACCATATGGATAACGGTTGTGGCTGCCTCTTTTGAATTACCAATGAGGCATGCACTATCGGTTTTCTGTATACTCAAAGCTTTTAGGGTTGTCAGAGCCACTTGCAAATATACCACAGAATTCATAATGAAAACCAGGGCAAAGTGTGCTTAGAGCAATTTGTTAACGATTGGTCACATTTGGACCATATCCTCTAAGGAAATCACACACTGGCCTGATGCTTGTCAATGAAGTGGAGAACTGTCAGGCACTTCTAACACTGCATTACAACAGTACAGGTGGATTCATTAAAAGAGGAGAGAAAGGAATATACTATCAGTATTCACTTTATACATGAGGTAATAAGAACCTGAGAACATGCCGTCCATCAGCTGGTGGTGGAGACTTATAAAGCATGGACAGAAATCAGATCCTGCCCTCAAAGAACAAGTGGGATATTAGAATGAGTTATGCTCTCTCACAGTTGTACATATGTGAGAACAGAACTAGATGTAAAATATCATTCAACCATTGCTGAGGTTGCTAGCACTTTGGTTTGGGTGCAGTTCCACATTCTTTTTGGAAGTTAGTTTCAAATGGAGAACAAAAGAGGAATAAAAGGGGGAAAGGAATATAGAAGATGGAAAAAAAGGAGGGTAGATAAGAGAGAGTGAGAGAGAGAACACTTACTTTTAAAACTTGTGTAAGAGTGAAGAGGAGGGAGCCACTTTATGGAGTAACAGAATCTTCACTACTGGAACTTAAAAAAAATTCTTGTCTTCTTAAAGCATTTTTGTCATTGGGAGAATGTGCTCAATGTTGCTATTTCTTCGTTGAGGCTTTTGATGCCCTTAAATTATTAACATGTAAGAATATTATCTGGCATATAAATGTTCAATGAATATTAAATATTTGCTTCATAATTAACTCTCATATCTTAAGGCCAGTGCTAAGAAAAGAGTATTGGGTAATTCTAGGTAAGGCTTCCTAATTTGCATTAATAACTAATTACTCCAGTGCTTCCATATCGCATACATTTTAATAAATAAGAGTTAGTGCCATTTTCCATAGCTTAATGGATATATTCCTTACCTGGTGAAACACAAAATCCCTGCATTCATTGCATAACAAACATATATCAGATGCTTTATCAAATACTGGTGTGTTTTTGTTATCATACTTGTCTTTGTGTTCCTTTTAGGTTCCACCCAGATATAAGCCAATGTCCTGTCCTGATTCTGCTCTCAGATTTTTTTCTCTCACTTTTAGCGTGTTAATTGAAGAATTGTACAAAGAGCATCCTTTACAAACTGAGTTCTTCTGAAATTTTGCTTTCGTCTACTTTGTCTATAAAGTTTGAAGTCTCTGTTCTTCTTTGACATTCCCAGTTTGGAGTGTAAGTTCAACAGGCCATCTATCATATCACATCATGAACTCTGCCTATTACAAGTACTGCATGTAATGCTCTGATGTCTGTGGGAATGACATGCAGTGAGGATCTTGTGAAACGAGAACAATAAGGTGCTTTGGGTAGGTCTTTTCAGAAAAATAAATGGAAGTAGTTGTTCCACTGGGAAATATAGACACAACTTAGAGAAAGGAAGTAGGGTTCAGAAAAAGGAATGTGTACTAATTGATTGTTTGTTACTAACACAGAGTACCTAAGGTTGGATGATTTGTATGAAAAAAGAATTTTGTCCTTGGTTCTAGATTCTATGGAGTGCCAAAGCCTAATGCTGGAATTGACTCAACTTATGGGGAGGATTTTGTGTTTCTTGGACTCTTGGTAAATAGATATAAAAGCAGGTAGAAATGTGTGAAATAGAAAAAGCCTGACCTACAGCTTAGCTTTATAGCAATTCACATTCAGTCAACTTATCCAGGACCAAAAGGGTAAAATTGCCTTCTTTGAGAAAAAAGTATTCGTTTCTTTTAAATTCTTAATCTCTTCTTAAAAGCTTTACTACTTCATGATACCATTGCATTTAAAATCAAAATTCAATGCGAGCTTTGTAAGGGACAAAGCAAATGTAATTCAGTATAGAAGTTGATGCAGAATTTATCAGGTTCACTGCCTTACAGAAGAGTATCTTGGTACCTTGAGGGGCAATGTGCAAACTTGCTTGCAGTAATCCATGCAAAGATACAGTTCCTCACTGGTGATAGAAAAGTAAGATGGTCACTAGGAAAACCAACATGGTCCACAATAAGAAGTGCTGATTAATTACTAAGAGTTTCCTTTATTATTAACTTAATTCTTGGCTCACAACAAATTACATGGTCATTTGCTGGAAAATCTGGGTTTTATTCCTATCTACTCCCTGTATTGCTACAAGAGTTTTTCATGGAATAACTAGCTTTACACAGAAACTATGCCTTTAAATGTAAAGATTTCTGGGACTGGAAGATGGCTCCTATGTAAATTTCTGGCCTTGTAAACATACGGACCTGAGCTTGGTTTTTAGAATACACCTAAAAGACCATTTCTGGCGATGCTTGTTTGTAAGTCAAGCCCTGAGGAAGCAGGGGCAAGAAGATTGCTTTGATTCATCAACCATTCAGTCTAGCCTAAATACTGAGTTTCAGGGAAACTGAAGCCCACACGGTACATAGCATTCCTGCAATTGTCTATTGATTGACTTCCATGTATACTTCCATAAATGGGCATGAAAACTCATGTGCATTTGAAACAGCACACACACACACACACACACACACACACACACACACACACACACAAACACATTAAAATCCCATAAAAACCTAACATCCACATAAAATATATTTTCAAAAATGAATGAGTTCTAATTAGAGAAGAACAGGATAAATAGCCTGGGTGTAGAATGTGTTGGACAGCTGCTCAAAGTATATCAACATCTCTGCTCTTCTCTCATGCGTTTTCCTAAATTTCTCTAGCTATGTATGTGTTCTAGTGTTTTCAAATGACTGTTAAAATAAGAAGCAGATTTGGTGGGGGGAGATTAAATTTGAATTTACAGATGAGAGTGCCTTATCACCAAAATCTGTCCCTTCAACCATAGCCTTCAACATTCCACCTTACATAATTTGCAGGTTCGAAACTCTGTGGAGATGTCCCTCAACAGAGGAATGGATACAGAAACTGTGGTACATTCACACAATGGAGTACTACTCAGCTATTAAAAGCAATGAATACATGAAATTCTTAGGCAAATAGGTAGAACTAGAAAATATCATTCTGAGTGAGGTAACACAATCACAAAACAACACACGTGGTATGAATTCATTAATAAATGGATATTAGCCCTGAAGTTTGGAATACCCAAGGTACAATTTACAGATTACATGAAGCTCAAGAAGAAGGAAGACCACAATGTGGATACTTCAGTCCTTCTTAGAAGGTGGAACAAAATACCCATAGGAGATACAGAGACAAAGTTTGGTGCAGAACCTGAAGGAAAGACAATTTAAAGACTGTCCCACCCAGGGATTCATCCTATATTCAGTTAACAAACCCAGACACTATTGTGGATGCCAACATGTGCTCGCTGACAAGAGCCTGATATAGCTGTCTCCTGAGAGGCTCTGCCAATGCCTGGCAAATAAAGAAGTGGATGTTCACTGCCAACCAATGGACTGAGCACAGGGAGCTAGAGAAAGGACCCAAGGAGCTGTAAGGGTTTGCAGCCCCATAGGCAGAACAGCAATATGAATCAAGCAGTACTCCCAGAGCTCCCAAGGAATAAACCACCAACCAAAGAGTACACATGGAGGGACTCATGGTTCTAGTTGCATAGCAGATAAACGACCTTGTCAGGCCTAAATTAGAGGAGAGGCCCTGGGTCCTGTGAACGTTCTATGCCCCCGTGTAGGAGAATGCCAGGACAGAGGAGCAGGAGTCAATGGGTTGGTGAACAGTAAGAGGAGGGGGTTGGATAGGAGGTTTTTGGATGGGAAACCAGGAAAGAGGATAATATTTGAAATCTAATAAAGAAAATATCTAATTTAAAACATAGATTAACTTGTTAAAGACTGAGTGGCATCTTTTTTCATACATTTCTTTTCTTTTTCTTTTTTTTTTTACCATGAGAAGTCTATCCTAGGAGGGGGACCCTATAGGAAGACAAACAGTCTCAATGAACCTGGACACCCGAGTTTGCTCTGACACTTAGCCACCAACCAGGTAGCATACAATAGCTGATATGAGGCCACCAACACATACACAGCAGAGGACTGCTGGGTCTTGACTCAGTGAGAGAAAATGCATCTAACCCTTAGGAGATTTGAGGTTTCAGGTTGTGGGGAGGTCTGCTGGGGTGGGGACATCTTATAGGAGACGAGGGGGGGGAGGTATGGATTATGGAACAGTCAGAGGGCAGACTCAGGAGGGGATAAAGACTGGACTCTAAAAAAAATGATTAAAGAATAAAAAATTTCTTAAGAGAAGATTATGTTTTTTCTTTTTTTTTAAAAAAAAGAAAAGGCACCATGGTTTTTAGAAGTTTTTAATATATGAGATGCCAGCAGCTCCGCATGACTATTCCATTTTTATGCTCATTGTCTGTCTGTAAAAGCTGTCCTGAATGACTCAACACTAACAATCTGAAGGTGGCATGTTCATTCACAGAAGTGTTATGTCTACTCCCTGTATACTCAGCTATAAGAAATCTATGTTTACAAGCACACCATAATGGGAAGAACTTTTCTCAGCTTTTAAACATTTTGAATGGTGATACAATACTTTAAAATAGCAAAGGCTTAAGGAAAAGAATAGTGAAACATCACCACCAAAGAAGTAGATTGAAAAATCCCATTCTATGAAGAAAAAATAACACTGATGTAAAACTTTAACATAACAAATGAACGGTTTATAATATAATTTTCACATATATGTATAAAAACATAAATGTCAACATAAATTAAATTAAACACTACAATCAGAAGGGATTCCTTCAAATGGAAAAGAAGAAAATGATGTCATAGTATATTGGTCACTTTTCTGCTGTAACATATGTTTCAGATAGATAATCTCTGAGAAATTGTTCATTTTTCTCATATCTTTGGAGACTGCATAGTCTACAATACATTGTTTCCACTACTTTGGGGTAGCTCATGAAGGTATGAAAGTAGATGGTGGCTCAAAGCTGCTTAACAAGGGGTTTGTGGGTGAAAGAGGGTAAACATTGGCTCCCACAATCCCCTTCAGTGATCATTACCTGTGTCCAAAAGAACTCCTCTAGAAGGCCTTGATAAGGCTGCAAACAAAGAAAGCAGATGAAAGTCTTATTTCTACCAATAAATAAATAATATATCATTTCAAAATATGTTCTTGGCAGTAGACCAAAGATATGTTTATGTTGAAAATACATATATTCACATAAACTAGGATGCAGGAGTTCTAAATTAGTTGATAATGTAAGTTCTCTCCTGGGTAGATAAAAGTGGGCTCTTCAATCAGTCTGAAGAATATTTGACTGCAGATATAATGGCAGTCTCATGGTGGAAGTTCTTATATGACCAAGTGCAGGAGGCACTGGGAGAGAAAAAGTGTATTTAGAGATTTGATGATATTAGAAACAAATCATGTGTTACTGAAGAGTAAATTGTAATAAATCCATATTATCTTTGTTAGCCCAATAAGTTTCTAAGTAATTGCACAGTATCCATCATAACTACATGCCATAAGGTTAATTTGGTCATTACTCTGTTGATGGATTTCCAAGTTGTTTTGTGTATGGGGTTAATATTAGTAAATTTGCTAAAGAGAGAAGAGAGAAGTAGAATTTAAAAAATCACAGCACAGACTGGAGCTCTTAGCTATAGCTTAAGTCCTATAAATGGGCTGAAATTTCAGTCAGGGTGTTACATCAACGAGATTCAGAAACAATCGAGAATCTTATTATGGTTTCAGAGTTTAGCCATTTTCAATTGACTTAGCCAGTAAATAGAAAATGGTATTTCTCCTTTGCATTTTTCTTTAAATATTTTTCTCAAAGAAATCAAATTATTACATAATAATATATATTGAAATGGCTTCCTGATGAAGTACCATGACAATAACAGCAAGACTCAGTTCTCATTTCCTGGTAGGTGTTATGGAATAGACTGAATGCTTTCTGCTAAGGTCACTAGACCATCAATCAGTTTGTTTCACTTGAATTTCTTTCTAACATAGTTTTGTTAACCCTCTGTTCACCTTCTATAAAGACTCCCCCGAAATCATTTTATTTTTCTATTATATATTTTTGTGTTATAAAGTGACATTTTATATGTCTGGAAATTAATTAAACTTAATTAATAAACAACTTTCATCAAACTCTTCATCTCAAAAGCTGAATTTCTGCTTCAGTCAAGATTAGACTTGGTATTTTGAGCTTGCTTTTTCATTATGGTATTTTTATTAAATATTATTTCTAAATTTTATATGTTTTATTCATATTTTCTTCTAAAATATAGCACATTTAATTCTTTGAGAGCTTCTTGTGTTCATATAAAGTATTTCCATCATATTTACTCCTCAAGCCTTCTTCAAATTCACACAGATTCAGCTCTTAATTATTCACAACTTAGTATTCTCTCTGTCATGGTCTCCACTTTTGTCTACTGACTATATTTTATGCTGTCTACATATCTGTGTCTATAGGGCCATCCACTGAAACATACTGGCATAGTGTACTTAATAATGATCTTTATTTCTTAATTCATATTATAAAAGTTATAATTGCATAGTTTACTCCATTCTTAGTCACCCCTCCATTCCATTCTATGTATCAGTTTCCCTGATCTTAAATTCATGGCTCACTTTTCACAAATACACACACACACACACACACACACACACACACATACACACACACACGCAGAGGCATTACTTTTATATCCATATTTTCTGGGTTATTTGGATACCCAATAGATATCTATTTCCTGACAAGGATTATTTTTCCATCTCACAGCATTCCTCAGTTGCCTGTAAATCTTTGTCTAGGATTAAGGTCTGGTGAGCTTTCTCTTTCCACATTAGCATGTCTATTGGTATCATTCTTGCTTTGGTCTTGTTTGGGCAGCTATGCTGGTGAAAAGAAATAAATAGTTTCTGTGACATTTCTAGGAAAGTCACGGCAACCTTCTCTTTGCTTTGGCTCTTACACTCTCTGTGTTTTCTCTTCCATAATGATCGATGAGGCAGGAATAATAAAAACATGGGTCTTGGAGGAGAACCTGAAAATGCCATCATATTATAGTGTCATCATTCTTAAGTACATTCTAAATAGATTTCTTTATACCTGCAGATAAGTGTGGTTCTGACCTGCAGTGAAAATTTTTCTCTTTGCAACCGATGGGAAACAGAAAACTACAACCAAGAAAAATCTAGAATTTTTGGGCCCAGTCTCAATCGCCACATCATCAGTCTTATTAAATGGTAATTTTTTACCTCCAAAATCCAGAGTAGTTCAGAGATGCCTAAAATCAGTGAGTTAAAGCAATTAAAATGGACGAGTTTTGCTATTTATTCTAGTTCAACTTGCAAAGGCCAGTCATTTATCATTGACTCTCATGGAACGATTGTTTGAGTTTGAGTATATACCCTGTGAGTAGATAGTTATATAGTGCATTGTTTTTAGAAGTCAGTTTAGAAATATTTCTTGGTGAATGTTATGAAATAGTTAAATTTTTTTCAACATCAGTAAAAAAATGTAAGGGTTTAAGCCAAGATCTAAAGCATTCTAATATTCTCCATTTCCCAAGCAGTAATTCAGATCAAGGATTAGTACCAGCAAAATTAATGTAATATACCTTCTGCTTGAAATTCATTAGTTTTTACAGTTAATAAAATATATCCTTAGAGTATGAATATGATATAAATTTAATATTTATTTCTACTATGTATGTACATACATATAATAATTATATAATATATTTAATTCAATATACATGTTTGCTTCCAGTAATATTTATTATAAGCAAACAGAAAAGTGAAGTCTCTTCATATTCATATACCGACTGACCACAGATTGTTCAGTCTTATACTTCTCAATCCTTTGATTTCTAAATATAAAGCTGGCAGACAAATGTTTTAAAGGAATATCCTGCTTACATATCTTCTCATTAACCTTCTTTTCTCTATTTAATATCCATCTGCATACATTCTATCTTGCATAGAGTTGAAATTTTCCATAAATGTGACTTTGTGTATAACCTAAAAATGGTTTCTTCAGACATTGCATACAGGGATTGAACAAAAACCATACTTAAAGTCTTAGAGATACATGAGAAAAAGAAACACAAGCAAGGAAATCATTCAAATGGTCTTTTTCTGCTCAGATATTACCTCACTCTCATTTTTCTATTTAACACCCAATTTTTTTTTCTGTCATGTCTTGTGATTAACATAAATTCCTTCTGTGAGAATATGTTCTGAATGACTCATTTTCTGAGTTGAGTACTTCCTTTTTCAGTATTACTCTATGTAGCAGAGGAATTACTTCATCCTCCATCACATGAGCATATATTAGGATGAGAGGCTGTCTTCTGTGGGGGACAATTAGCTAGCATGAACTAATCAGTCATCTTTTCCCTTTTGCTTATTAATTTCTTTTCTTATTTCAATAAACTGATAATGATTTAAAGTTACTCAGTTTTAGATATTTTCCTAGATTACAAATATAAAATATATTGCAGGCAGAAGTTGCATGTCTGATTTTTCATAACTTTCAACACATTCAATCACAGTAGAATTGTGAAAACTATGTCTGTGCTCATCTCTCTGAGAGATAAAAGGAGACAGTCTTTGAAAAAATATCAACACAACTAGGGACATTATAAGAAACTATAAAATCAAATGTCTGCTACTTCTGAAATCCCATACATCGCTTGCAAGCAATATTGGAAGTAACCAGCCTTTAATAAATAAATGAAGGCATGAAAGAGTTAACAAACACACAATAAAACAATAGAAATATACTAACATTCAAGATAGGTGAAAATTTTAATTGAGGAACTCATTTTAATGTCATGGGAGGTACAAATTCTTGCACTCATACTTCAATGAAATGGAGTGTCCTGTGACAGATGATAGGGGCATTTCTTTCTGAGTAGTAGGTATTAAACATTATTAAAACATTTTAAAAATCTGTTAAAACAGTTGTAGTGTTAAGGATAAGTTCCTTAAATTACATCTGTAAATAATCTTTTTTATCCATTTAACTATAAATAATCAAAAACTATGGGCATGGTGCAACTTGACATCTGCTTAGAAGTTATTGAACTTTCTTTGTTGGCCCTTATGCCAAACAAGAGGATTGCTATTATACCATTGAGACCTCCACGGATTTAGGACTGACCTGGGCTATGAAGATGAAGAAGCCAGAGACACACACATAAAAGTTGGAATCTGGTGGGTCTCTTATTCTAATGGAGTCAGACATGCAACAGTCCAGAAACTCAATTATTTACTATATACAGAATGAAAAGGGAGGAGAGAGAAGAACTATTCTTGGTATGGCTATCTGTAGAGGAAAAGCCACATTTTCTCCTCTAGGACAAGAAAAGTGCAATTAAATCTTTGTGCACACATTGTCAGCATTCCTATGTAGAACAGGGGATGTTTTTGACACTCCTCTGTGCTGGAATAGTGGAGGAATTTGCAATGCCTGAGTTTAGGGGCATTAGAGGATCTTGACATGGCCATATTCACACCAAATAATTCACTTTCCCTGAGAATTTTATCTGCTCCCCACTCTACAAGCCACCTACCCTACATTAATATTTTTACTAATCATCTTGAATATGGCATGGATGATTTTAGACAGTTACTCAAAAACTTCCCCCTGATATTTGTACCTCCTAAATGTACAATGGCCATTTTAAACTATATGTACAACAGGTTTTGCTAACACAAACTTCATCGAATTAATGAACTCTAAATAGTCAATACCCATTTTTCACCTTGATCAGTGCAAAATCAAATTTTTCCTCATGACCACTTAATTCCCAGAAATAACAACACTGAGACTAATTATCTATTAGTAGAGGCTTATGCCAAAGGCTTTGACTTATTCTCCCTCCAACTATCTCTTAACTTATCGCCTCTTTTAATCTACACCTGAGTAGCTATGTTGCTGGATTCCTCTTCATGACTTCTTCCTTCTGTCTGTTGGTGTTCCTGGGGGCTATTCTCTCCTTTATTCTAATCTGAGTTCAGCTGCATGGCTAGTTTTGATCTGTCTCCTCAGAGTTTCAGGGCAAATCTCCAGTGACTCTATCTGCCAGAATCATTTCTCTCCCTGTCAGATGTTCCAACTTCTATATACTGCCTCAGTTCATTGGCAAAAGCGTTTTTATTGATAGGAGATGCATATAAGAAATTCTCTCTACAGGTCTGAGTAGGGATACTTCTCTTGGTGGAAGGCCTATTTTTCACCACTATTAAGAGGCAATAATATCATTGGTCCAAGTAAATTACTATGTTTGGCCCAAATAGTTATGATTGAACACCTCTTGGGGCTATATAATGAAGTTGCTAAGACATCATCAGTGAGTGGCTTATGAGACTATTTATTGTGCTACCTCCTGTTGGGTAATACTATTGGTGTCTGTAGTGAATAAAGCTGCTATGAACATAGTGGAGCACGTGTTCTTGGACATGGGAGACATCTTTTGGGCATAAGCTCAGGAGTGGAATAGCTGTGGCTTGAGGTAGAACTATTCCCAATTTTCTGAGAAACCATCTGTCTGATTTCCAAAATGATTGTCCAAGTTTGTGATCCCACCAAAAGTGGAAGAGTGTTCCCCCTTTCCCACATCCTCACCAGCATTTGCTATCACCTCCATTTTGATTTTGACCATTCTGATTGGTGTAAGATGGAATCTCAGTTTATTTTGATTTGCATTTCCCTGATGAATAAGCATGTTGAACATCAATTTAATTGCTTCTAGGCCACTCAAGATTTTTCTGTTGAGAATTCTGTTTATCTATGTACCCAATTTTTAAATTGAGTTACTTGATTTGTTGGAGTCTAAATGCTTAAGTTTTTTAAAAATATTTTGGATATTAGCCCTGTGTCAGATGTAGGGTTTCTGAAGATCATTTTTCAATATGTAGGATGCTGATTTGCTATATTTACTGTGTCCCTTGCTTTACAAAAATTTTTCATTTTATGATCTTTCATTTATCAATTGTTAATATTAGACTCTGAGCCATTGCTTTTGTGTTTAGGAAATTTTCTTCTATATCTATTTGTTCAAAGTTCTTTTTTACCTTCTCTTCTATTAGATTGAGTGTTTCTAGTTTTATGTTGAGGTCCTTGATTCATGTAGACTTAGGTTTTGTGCGGGGTGATGAATGTAAATCTACTTGCATTAGACCAGCACCATTTGCTAAAGAGTTTTTCCATTGTATGCTTTTGCATTCTTTGTAAAAAATTAAGTGTCCATATTTGTTTGGGCTTATTTATGGTCCTCTGGTTTGATGCCATTGATCAACCTGTCTGATTCTGTACCAATACTATGCAATTTTTAGTCACTATTTCTCTGTAGTACAGCTTGAGGTAAGGGATGGCAATTCCTCTGGAAGTTCTTGTATTGTTAAGAATTGATTTGCTATCCTGGGCTTTTGTTTTTCAATATGAAGTTGAGAAATTTTCCTTCAAGTTCTGTTAAAAATTGTGTTGGAATTTTGATGGGAATTTCACAGAATCTGTCGATTGCTTTGGTAAGATGGCCACTTTGATGACCCATGAATATGGGAAATCTTTCCATCTTCTGATAGCTTCTTCAATTTTCGTCTTCAGGGACTTCAGCGTCTAGTCATATTGATCTTTCACGGTCTTAGATAGAGATACATCAAGATATTCTTTACTACTTGTGTCTATTGTGAAAGGTGTAGTTTTCCTAATTTATTTTGTGGCCCAATTATTATTTCTATGAGAGATAGCTACTGATTACTCTAAGTTAATTTTATATCCAGCCACTTGGCTGAGGTTGTCAGCTCTAGTAGTTCCATGTTAGATTTTTAGGGGTACCTATATATTATCATATTATCCCCGAATACTGATGTATTGAATTCTTCCTTTCCCATTTGTGTCACCTTAATATCCTTTAGCCTTCTCATTGCTCTGGCTGAAACTCCAAGCATTGAATAGATAGGGAGAGAGAGGGCAGTCTTGTTTTGTCCTTGACTTGAGTGTGATTGTTTCAAGTTTCTCTTTATTTAATTTCATGTTGGCTATTGTCTTGTTGTATATTGCTTTCACTGTGTTTAAGTACATGCCTTGAATCCCTGACCTCTTCAAGACTTTTAATATGAAGGGGTGCTGGATTTTGTCATAGGATTTTTCTGTGCCTACTGAGATGCTCATATGATTTTTTTCACCCAGTTTGCTTTTATTGTGGATTATGTTGATGGATTTTCACATACTGAACTATCCCTGCTTTCCTGGGATGAAGCGTACTTGATCATCATGGATGTTGTTTTTGATGTTTCTGAATTTGGTTTGTGAGAATTTCATTGAGTGCTTTTATGTTGATGTTCGTAAGCAAAATTGGTCTAAAGTTTCTCTCTCTCTCTCTCTCTCTCTCTCTCTCTCTCTCTCTCTCTCTCTCTTTCTTGAGAATTTGTATTGTTTAGGGATTAGTTTTCTGGAGTACAAGCTTTTGAAGTAAGACCTGAAGAGTATTTTTTTATTTTATTTTATTGGTTTCTGTTCTTACATCTTCCCCTTTATTTATGATTTTGTTACTAGACACTGTCCCTTTGCTTTTTTGTTAGTTTGAATAATGGTTTGTTCATCTTGTTGATTTTCTCAAAGAACTAGCCCTTGGTTTTGTTGATTCTTTGTATTGTTCTCTTTATTTATATTTGATTGATTTCAACACTGAGTTTGACTATTTCCTGCTATCTATTCCTCTTGTGTGTGATTGCTTCTTTTTGTTCTAGAGCTTACAGGTGTGCTGTTAAGTTGCTAGTATAAAATCTCTCCAATTTCTTTATAAAGGTACTTAGTGCTATACATTTTCCTCTTAGCACTCTTTTGATTGTATCCTGTAAGTTTAAGTATGTTGTGCTTTTTCATTGAATTCCAGAATGTCTTTAATGTTTTTTCTTTATTTCTTCCCTGTCCCAGTGATTATTGAGTAGATAGTTGTTCAATTTCCATGAGTATGTGGATTCTTTGTTGTTTATGTTGCTGTTTAAGTCCAGCCTTAATTCATGTTAATATGATAACATGCAATCTTATATCTGTTGAGGTTTGCTTTGTGCCTGTTGATATGATCAAGTTTGGAAAAGGTTTTGTGGGGTGCTGAAAAGAAGGTATATTCTTACAGTTTTGGGGTGAAAGTTCCTGTAGATAGCTAATAAATCCATTTGGTTCATAACATCTGTTAGTTTCATTATTTCTCGGTTATAGTTTATGTTTCAGTGACCTGTCCATTGGTGAGAATTTTGCATTGAAGTCCCCCACTGTAAGTGATGTTTAATGTGTGGTGTTTAATGTGTGGTTTGAACTTTAGTCAAATTTCTTTTACAAATGTGGATACCTTGCATTTGGAGCATGTATGTTCACAACTGAGAAGACATCTTGGTGGATTTTTACTTTGATGAGTATAAAGTATCCTATCCCATCTCTTTTGTTTATTTTGGTTGAAAGTCTATTTTATTGGATATTATAAGGTCCACTCTAATTTGTTTCTTGGGTCTGTTTGCTTAGAAACATCTTATCCAGGTCTTTACTCTGAAGTTGTAGCTATCTTTGTTGCCAAGGTATATTCCATACAGGCAGCAAAATGATGGATCCTGCTTATGTATTCTGTCTGTTAGAAGGTGTCCTTTTATTGGTGAATTGATTTCATTGGTGTTGAGCTATATTAACAGTCAATGATTGTTAGTTCCTATTATTTCAGTGTTGGGAATGGTACTGATACTAGAGGTGTGTGATTCTTTTCTTTTGATTTTGCTGTGAGATGACTAATTTCATTTGTTTTCTTAGGTGTAGTTACCCTACTTATGGATTCCTTATGGTATTCTATGAATGGCTTAACTAGAAATATATTGTTTCCATTTCTTTTCTTCATGGACTATCATTGTTTCTCCATATAAGGTGACTGAAATTTTTGCTGGGGATAGTAGTCTGGGCTGACATCTCTGGTCTGTTAGGGTCTTTAAAACATTTGTCGAGGATGATCTTCTGGCTTTTAGAGTCTCTGTTGTGAAGCCAGGCATAGTTCTGATACATTTGCCTTTATATGTTTCTTGGCCTCTTTTTCTTGCAGCTTCTTTTTATATTCTTTCTTTGTGCTATTTAGTGTTTTGATTATGATTAGGTGGCAGGATTTTCTTTTTTGGTCCAATATATTTGGCTTTCTGTAAGCTACTTGTATGTTTATAGCTATCTCTTTCTTTGGTGAGGAAAGTTTTCTTCTATGATTTTGTTCAAGATATTTTCTGGCCCTTTGAACTGAGAATCTTTACCCTCTACTATGCCTATTATTCTTAGTTTTGGTCTTTTCAGAAAGTTCCAAATTTCCTGTATGTTTTGAGTTAGGAATATTTTAGATTTGGCATTTTATTTGACCTATGGATCTATTTTCTTTCTATAGTATCTTCTATGCCTGATATTCTCTCTTCCATCTCTTGCATTCAGTTGGTGTTGCTTGTGTGTGTGTGTTCCTGTTTTCTTTTCCCAAGATTTTCCATCTCTAGCTTTGCCTCCATTTATGTTTTTGTTTTTGCTTCTATTTCCATATATAGGTCTTGGACCATTTATTCATTTCTTTAACCTGTTTGATTGTATTTTCCTTTATTTCTCTAAAACATTTGTTTCTTCCTTAAAGATTCCTGTCTTCCTTCCTTCCTTTCTTCCTTCCTTTCTTTCTTTCTTTCTTTCTTTCTTTCATTCTTTCTTTCTTTCTTTCTTTCTTTCTTTCTTCCTTCTTTTTCTTTTGCTTCAGCTGCTGTTTATTGACATTCAGGTGGGCACCATAGCAACAGGCCTGAAGATTCTGCAGAATACAAGGTGCAGAGTTGAGTGTCTGCAGTGACAGCAGTGGAGTGCTCAAGGAGTGAGGAGGTCAAAGCTGTTGGGAAAGCAGGTCAAGGCCAGGGCCAAAAGTCATCTACACTGGGACCCTGGGACCCATGCCCTCAGCCCCTACTCTTGCCATCTCCTGACTCCAGGCTAGGGCTGGGAATTCTCTGAACAACTTTCTAGAGGAGCAAAGTACACAGAGATGCTGCTGCCCTTCTGTGTTAAAGTCAGAAGGTTTCTAATCCTGAATTCCTCTTTCACCCCTGGCTTAAACAGAGCCATGAAAAATATCTATGCTCTATTGCATGTTTTAGAAGCATTAATTTTCCCTGGTGTCCCAGCCTACCAGCGCCACACTATGGCCCAGAGTGAGCACTACAAACCTACAACATTGCTGGTCTAATGGACAGAATAGGGGTGGGGAAGGGACAGGAACTAGAAGAGGGGCTCCAGTGGGTCATAAAGGTACAGGCACTACATACATGGTGTTGGTGAAGCCAGAGGCAGGGTGCCAATTGGCACAATGACCACACCTCCCTTCTTGAAGAAACCTCAGGCCTTGCCAAAATCCATGGCCAATTTTACACAAAGGTCAACATCCTCAGCCCAGGCTTTCAGCATGGCATCTTTACACAGCACAGGGAAGATGCCGTGGAACAGATGGTCCTGGGGAACAGTCTGGGGATTGCGTGTCACAGCAATGATAGGAGCCCGAGAGCAGTCCCTGGCCACTTTGTGAGCATTCCTGCCAGATTTGGTGAGCACGATAATGGCCCTACTGCAGCAATTGAAGGAGGCCTCAATGGCACTAACTGCAGCAACTTTTGTGCGGTCACTGGTAATGTGGCATAATTCCTCGACATGGTAGATGGCAGCCTCTGCCTGTTGGGCAATCAGATGCTGCATGTGCACAGCCTCCAGAGGGTAGTCCCCCTTGGCTGTTTCTCCGGACAGCATGATGCAGTCGGCTTCATCCAGGACTGCATTGACTACATCACTGCCTTCAGCACAGATGGGGCATAGCTTCTTGATCTCCAGCATCTCTGTGGCACAGATGACAGGCTTCGCACCTCGGTTGCATTGTCCAATCATTATCTTCTGAGCCAGGAAGAACCTTCTCTGTTTTTTCAAGACAGGGTTTCTTTGTGTAGCCCTGGTTGTCCTGGAACTCACTTTGTAGACCAGGCTGGCCTAGAACTCAGAAATCCACCTGCCTTTGCCTCCCGAGTTCTGGGATTAAAGGCGTGTGCCACCACGCCCGACTATCAATCATTCTCTAGCCTTACTGTTTGTCTTGCCATCACATTTGCCTCTCAATACACTTGACTTATACTATAGAAAAATCTCTGGTGATAATAGACTTTGTTTTTAGAATAACCACAAATAAATCAGTATTCATCTTTGAATCCTCATGAAATTTTATTGTTTATGTGTTATAAATAGAGGATAATCTACCAAATATAATGAGTTAAATGTAATTTTTCACACATAATTATTTCAGGAGACATTATTCAGGCGTCATTCATCATTTTCAAGCCTCTAAACACCTAAAATATAATGCATGACATCATCTCCTCCTTCTTGGGGGAAGTAAAAATGAATATAGCCACTTATGACTTCTAATTTTCTTGAAGTTTAACCAAATTTTATACTATTTCCTGTTTCATAAGGTGTAATCCTTCAGATTTGTTTTGGAAAATAAAGTTTATTTTTATTTTATTTTATTTTATTTTTTTGTGGCAAACACATACGGGGGTTATTTAAATTGGGAATTGCTGAAGTCTTACCCTGATCTTCCATCCCTGTTTTTTCAAGGTTGTGGTTTTACGTTGAATCACCTTTACGATTGTATCTTGCAGGAGCTAAGGGAACAAAAAGTTCTCCTAAATCCATAAATCCAATTTGTTTTGCTTCCAGTCTTTTAGCAAAGAAACTGTAAATTCCTAAAACTTCTAACTGGAAGTCTATGTGGCACAAAGGACAAAACACATTTTAGACAAGATGGTCATAGTGATGAAGAAGGAGATGGTTGCTGATCATAGTCACCGGTAGCTCTGCTTTCTTTAAACAATGGATTCTGTGAGGCACAAAACAATCACAGTAACTCTAGTGGATCATTCTCTACAAAATCTGTTCTCCTGTGAGCAACACTGTGTCATCACCATTGAAACTGTCCTTGAAAAAGTGAAAAGCCATGTGTGGATGTGGGCTACCAAAACAAGCAAGCACCAGCTTAGCTCATTTGAGCTTTGAACCTCCATTTACTTAATGAAATGCTTAATTATAGAACCAAGTGGGAAAATGTGAGTATACCAATACGGGTACAGCTTATGCTTGAAGAGTATATATATTTTTTTTCAGAGAATTATACATTTATAAATTGAAAATCAAATATATATATATATATATATGACTTCTGAGGACAGAGTAGCATCTGTAAAATCTTCAGTTCTTTACTATCAACCACACAACACTCAAATAGACTGAAATATTTGGTATAATTGACTCCTTCTTCTTTAGATGGTATATCTACATGGTACTTGAAAAAAATTCTCATTAAGGATGAACTGCTATTTCTATTTTGTTAAAAGAAATAGAAATTTCTCAGTCAGTCTCTGTCAATTTTAGTTCCTTACATCATCTTCAGTCACTGGCATCAACCAATATCTATAAATTTTGATGATTTCAGTCACTTGAATTTATTTCATGTGACTTTGATACACTTTGAAACTCACTCACTAATATGTAAAACTCTAAGTCTCAGAGAATTACAAATGTTTAAATTGAAATTCAAGTTTTTAAACTTAACACCTGGTATATTTTTAGTTAAGCAGTATAGTTCTTCAAACACTAAATTTTTTCAGAAAGAATGAACATATTTCAGAAAAAAATGTGTGTGTGTGTGTGTGTGTGTGTGTGTGTGTGTGTGTAGTTTAGGAGCATGTAAGAGGACAAAAAACAGCTTTAGAACGCATGGAATGTAGCCAGCAATGACCACAACCATCATAGGTGTGCCTGGGAGAGGCAGAGCCCTGAGTACTAAGTTTCCTGAGACTCCATGTTGTTATAAAGCAAGTTCTGTTTGTTGCCTTCACAGTCACCACATTCATCCTTATCTATGAGTTGCATGGTCCCTTTAATGGGGCTTATCATTGGCATTCACAATAATAGTGCTTGATCTTTTTCAAGCATTGCTGCTATGGCAAATTAATGATTCAATTTTCAACCTTGGAAGTAACATAGAAATATAGATTGTTAGCATTAGCCACCATCCTTAGAAAGAATATGGAGAAGTAGATGGTCAGTAAATTTAGTTTAAAAGGGTTTTGTCAATAGCTTTAATGAAGGATATCTTAGAAACTTGAAGTTAAGAAAGGCACACTTTTAATTACTAAGCTAGGGATTTCCTAAGGACAGGGAACAGGATCAGTAGCAACCTGAATAGCACTGGGTGACATGACTCTTACTGAAGCTTGGCTGCTATTATATAGCAGTGTCTTTGTAGCTGGTAATCAAGCTGATAAGTAATTTCTTGTATCCATTTTTACAATCAGCCTCTTGATATGATTTAATATATTTTGGGTTGTTGGACCAAAGACATGCCTTTTTTGGAGAGATCTTCTGTATGCGTGTTATCAGGAAAGAAAAAAAAGGCTTTGGACCCCTTCCAAAGTAAACTAGATCAGATATGATAGAAAGAGACACCCCTGAAGATCTTGGATGGAGACAGGTAAGAAAAATTCAAAAAAACCAAATAAGACAAGTAACATGAATTGCTGATTTGACTGTCTAGCCAAAGCATCAGCTAAATATAGTCAATACCATTTATTTATTTATTTATTTTGGTTTAAAAAAGGGGTCAATGTAGCTCCTCATATACTCATACTGATTGGGTCCCCAAAATTGTTTATACTAAAGGGTCTATATGTAACTTTTGGAAACTTGCTCCCAGTTAATTTTTATTGGTAAATAAAAATTGTGAGACCCAGTAGCTGGGGGGGGAAGAGATATGGGCAGGGTTTGATAATTTTTTCCAAGGCTTGTGACCATGAGGAAGGAGAAAGGAAATGGGAGGTATAGCACAGAGAAGGTATGTGCTATGCCTTAGGAGTTATAGCACAGAGAAGCAGAACCACCTCAAAAAGGGGCCAAGAGAACACAACCCAACTGGTTCAAGAGCAGCCAAGATATAACATAGAAATTAGTAAGCAGTTACTTGGAATTATCAATAGGAGTTATTTTCTAACAACATAGAGAATATGCAGTTGTTCAGCTATTGTTCTCTTCAAGGCATATGAAAATATAAAGTCTGTGTGTAATTATAATTTGGGAACATAAACTATTGAGGTAGGTAGTAACCCCTTGCTGGGATTTATTAATATTTGTACTACATATCTGTCAAAGCAAGAAAGGAATAAATTTGACAAAGTGTAGTAACTGAGCTTGATATCATTTTAATCAACCAAAGTAAATTATAGCACCAAAGTGGAAGTGACAGTATGATGTGACTCTCAACCCTAGAGCAGAGCTACCAATATATGGCTCTCCTTGAGCAGTGATGTTTGCTGTAGTCATAAAGCTCATTTGTGTTGTAATGTATTGTTGGGAACAAAATAAAAAAGGGGGGTTCGGGGGGCCCTGGGAAAAAGGGGGATAGGAAAAATATCCCCACACCCCGCAAGAGTTTCCATGGTCTCTGGTCAGTCAGGTGTGAGGAGACTGCCAGGGGCTTTCCACTTGACCCTGGGTGGGCATTGCCTCTGACCCACGTGGCGGGGGGAGTGGAGAAGGGGCAGCCCCGACGTGGACCCCCCCCCGGAACTACCATGCTATCACTCCAGATTTGCAGGACAGAGGGAATAGGGAAAGAATTTCCCAACACTGACCAGAGTGCTCAGTGGTCCTTGATGGAGCTGAGCAGAGACTCTATGGTTTAAGAGCTTTATTATAGAAATGCAGGGAGAAAGAGAGGAGAGAGAGAGAGAGAGAGAGAGAGAGAGAGAGAGAGAGACAGAGACAGAGAGAGACAGAGAGAGACAGAGAGAGACAGAGAGACAGAGAGACAGAGAGAGAGGTGATAAGGACAAAGGAGTGAGATTAAGAGACTAAGAGTAAGAGTGTGATGGGTGTGAATATGGTTTTCACTGTTGCTAGGTAACTGGGGAGGAGTTTAGCCTGAAGGTCAGAAGCTTGGGCCATTGCTTACATGACTACTGACAATGCTTCTCTTGCTTCTCTTGTGGGGACTGTTAGAGGTGGTAACTTAGGCAGGGGACGCAGTTCCAGGAGCATGAGGGAACGCCTACCATGTCATTAGGGTGAATTATGATAATTGGGGTTCAAATCTCAGCTCAACTGGATACCAGCCTGCAATTCCCCACAACGTACATATTTTACTTCATGTTCCTCCTTCAGGGAATCTTCTCCTTGTCAAGTTTACTGTTCCTTATGCCAAGGTGATTGACTCCATAATAATCAGAAAGAGTATGATTCCAGGAAGTGATAACATGTCTGGTGTTCCTCAACAAAATGGTAATACAGTGACCTTCAGGAGAGACCTTAAGGCTGTAGGAAAGAACTCTGAAATCATGAGGTCAAGAATATATCAATCAATATAAGAACTGTTCGTTACAAGGATTCCTCAGCTTCACAAAATATCAGGATGCAATATGAACTCTTGGACCTGAAAGAACAGAGGCATCTCTACTAATAAGAGAGCATAGATAAGAATATATGATTTGGTCAATAGAGGAAAAAAACCCTGAATAACAATGGGGAAAGGAGAAGTTAAAAAACAACAGCTTACAAATACAAAATGTATGGTTCAAGTAACAAAGAGTTGTCAGGAAGTGAAATGGAGCAGAATCCTGTGTTCAAGGAGATAAAGAGAGTTGGGGAATGATGATCTCATTGAAAGATCCCAACCAGCTAAGCTTATTGTTTGTGTTTGCACTTGAACAAGAAATTGCTTGAACTTTCAATCTGGAATGAACTACAATCAAGAAATAGAGAGCAAACTTGTGATCCATGTCTTGAGACAGGAAGACATAAGCTTTTGATCCAGATCTTGAAGAATAGAGTTCATGAAAAGCTTAGGCCCAGGCATGGTATTATACATCTTTAATCCCAGGAAACAAAGGAAGAAGATTTCTGAGTTCAAGACCAGACTGGGACAGAAAAATTCCTGGGTGAAGAAAAGCTTAGGATGTCAGGTAGTGTTACATATATTTAATTTCAGCATTCAAGAAGCAGATCTCTGAGTTCAATCAAGGTCTGTCTAATAGAGCAATGAGGTCATGTTATGACTCCAAAAATCAGCTTAAGCCATGTAGCTCTGTCTCTACAGTCAAGGTGCTAAGGTCATAAAATGCTGATTTGTAGGATAATCAAGAGAGAGCTTGATATGCAATTCCTAAGGACATGTGTTATGCAAAATAAAAGACTGGGTTTTGGTCTGCAAGACTGAGCTACCTCAAGCAGAGAGCTATCTTGAGCTGAGGGAGCTTTCATCCATCAGTGACTTTGAGGCATTTCTTCCCAATCACTGCTTCCTTACTTTCTTCTTCCTAGATAAGGCTTGTCCTTGGCAGGCAACTTGATAGATTTATTAAAATTATTTACAAGAATACAGATGAGGTGCTACTTCCATGATAAGGAATGACATAAATATGGCTGCATCATTCAATCCCATGCCTAGCATGAACGAAAGCTGCAAATCTGGAATATTTTGTGGCATGCAGGAAGTTCAACAGACAGAAGAGCTTATATAACCCGAGGATGAATTTAATCCTTATACAACCTTGATTACAAATGGTCTTGAGTATTTGTTCAATTGGTTCCTAATACTTATTGTTTCATCCTACATCTTAAGGAACATTTATTTAGAAATCCCTGAATCTTGGTGAACGTCCAAGAAGGGTAGAATGTTCCACCTCCTTTGTAGAACTATACGAGTCTTAAGGGACTTCCTTCTCATATATACAATGGCACATAACCTTGACCTCTACATCATAATTTAGTCTTTATTAGTCTCATCCAAAGAACATGTGTAGACCCAGATTATACTTAGCACAAATAAGCTGTATCACAGCATACTAACAACCATTTCCAACAACATGTTGATTTTCACTAATGCAACTCATCAAACACGGTCAGCAGGGACTTTTAATTTTATAATTTAGGAAAATTGGATGGTAGAAATGCCAATGTACTGATTGTTCCTAATTATGAGAACTGAAAGATGAGAAAAATATTATGCCCTCTAAAGGCTCTCAAAAAAATACACAAAATCATCTGCCTTGGCATTTCCAAATGCTGCTCACATTCACCACTATTCAAAACTAGTCTGCAAGAACCAGGAATGAAAATCCCACTGCCTGTGCTTCCCTCTTCAGAGTTCTATGTATGCTTCTGTTCTGAACTCTTCCAACTCCAAATCCATGTTTCCCAAGTTCAGCAATCTTGACATTTTCTGAACTTTACATTTTTTCCCTTTCCAGAGTGTATTTACTCGGATTGTCTCTCTGTCTCTTGCAAATAAATGGCTTATGGAAGGGTGAAAGGGATTTTGTTTTCATTAATCAGAGTTTTCGTTCTTTGATATTGCTGCCATTTTGACTTTGGCATCACAAATCACATCCCATAATAGGAATAATATGATCCTTGGCAGTCAAGAGTATATGCCACCCTCTCTGCAAGCAGTACTTTCTTCAGTGGACCACAAACATCTGATACAACCTATACATCCTATTAGAGCACAGACATTTCTTACATTCAACATAGACTGTAGAAAAATAAGGTTGATTTTGATTTTGTTTTTCTTCCTAGAGTGCCCTTTATAATTGCCAACTTTCTAACCCAAAATTACTAATTAGTTTTTTAACTTTTAAAGGAATTACTGAAGCGTAACCATATAAAATGTTGAAAGAATTTTATGTATTTTAGTCTATCCTTATTTTATTAGAGGTTTTACAGGTATGATTTATTTCATCATCATCTCTTTTGGAAAATGAGAAATCAGTTTGTAGCTCAGGGAAAACTGTGATAGGAGAAGTCACCTTTTTGAGGAATTGTTTTCTAACCTCACTATTAATTAATCTTACTAGATAATAACACCAACTTCAATTTATTCAACTGTTAAAAAAGAAAGTCTCACCATGAAAGCTCTATGGAATGGCCTACAGTAAAAATGTAGGGTCAGAAACTAGATGACTTCTCAGAGAGCAAAGATTTCTAAATAGAGAAGTAACACATTTCTTTGATTAATTCATAGATGTCTTTAAAACAACCACTGATTTTCTGAGATATATTAAGTTTGTGGTAAGCCAGGCAGTGGGGCACACGCCCTAAATACTAGCACTTGGGAGGCAGAGGCAGGCAGATATCTGAATTTTCAAGGCCAGCCTGGTCTACAGAATGAGGTCCAAGACAAACAGGGCTACACAGAGAAACCCTGTCTTGAAAAAAACAAATTATTATTAATAATAATAATAATAATAATAATAATAATAATAATAATGTTTGTGTAAACTGAGCAGGTATAAGGTATAATGTTTTATTCAAAAAAATGAGGGGAAAAACAAAGGAACAAGACCTAATACTTGGAAACAATCGTTTTCATTTCTATGGGATCCAAGATCAAGATCACAACAAAACCCTCCATATGATTTGACATTCTGCTCCTTGGCATATACCCAGAAGATGCTCCAACATTTAATAAGGACACATGCTCCACTATGTTCACAGCAGCCTCATTTATAATAGCCAGAAGCTGGAAAGAACCCAGATGTCCCTCAACAGAGGAATGGATACAGAAATTGTGGTACATTTACACAATGGAGTACTACTCAGCTATTAAAAACGAGTTCATGAAATTCTTAGACAAACAGATAGATTAGAAGGATATGATCCCACCTGAGTTATTCCTATCACAAAAGAACACATATGATATGCACTCACTGATAAGTAGATATTCCCCCAGAAGCTCAAAATATCCAAGATACATTTCAGAAAACACATGAAACTCAAGAAGAAGGAAGACAACTGTATGATACTTTGATCCTTCTTAGAATGGGGAACAAAAATACCCATGGAAGGAGTTATGGAGACAAATTTTGGAGCAGAGACTGAAGGAATGACCATCCAGAGACTGCCCTACCTGGGGATCCATCCCATAAACAACCACCAAACCCAGACACTACGGCATATACCAGCAAGATTTTGCTGACAGGAGCCTGATAAAGCTGTCTCCTGAGGGGCTCTGCCAGTGCCTGACAAATACAGAAGTGGATGCTCACAGGCATCCATTGGACTGAGCACAGGGTCCCCAATGAAGGAGCTATAGAAAGAACATAAGGATCTGAAGGGATTTGCAGCCCCATAGGAAGAACAACAATATGAACTACCAGTACCTTCAGAACTCCCTGGGACTGAACCACCAACTAAAGAAAACACATGGTGGGACTTATGGCTCTAGCTGCATGTGTAGCAGAGGACAGCCTACTCAGTCATCAATGGGAGGAACAGCCCTTGGTCCTGTGAGTGTTCTATGCCCCAGTATAGTGTAATGTCAGGGCCAGGAAGCAGGAGTGGTTAGATTGTAGAGCAGAGGGAAGGGGGAGAATATAGGTTTTTTTTTTTTCCCCCTGAGGGGAAACTAGGAAAGGGGATAACATTTGAAATGTAAAGAAAGAACATATCTAATTAAAAAAATAAAAGAAACAACTGGAATTGTAGACTGTAGCTCTACCAGTGTTTTGTTTTGTTTTGTTTTGTTTTGTTTTTGTTTTGAAGTAGGCCCAGCTCTCGCAAATTTTCTTTTTTATAGTGTTTTTTTTTTAATAGATATTTTCTTTATTTAGATTTCAAATGCTACCCGGAAAGTTCCCTATACCCTTCCTCTGCCCCTGCTCCCCTAACCACCCACTCCCACTTCTTGGCCCTGGTATTCCTCTGTACTGGGTCATATAAAGTTTGCAAGACCAAGGGGCCTCTCTTCCCAATGATGGCCAAT
>NC_034606.1:35364247-35370852 GCF_900095145.1 Mus pahari
TTTCTGTATCCATTCCTCTATTGAGGGACATCTGGGTTCTTTCCAGCTTCTGGCTATTATAAATAAGGCTGCTATGAACATAGTGGAACATGTGTCCTTATTACCAGTTGGAAGATCTTCTGGGTATCCAAAATTTCTTGTTATCCAGTATGGCCTGAAAATTATGGTGATCCTCCTGATTGAATGTGGTAAATTCTGGGGTTAGAGATGTGAACATCTATGCCTGGGTTGGGATTATCAGCCTTACTCAATTGCAGACACCTGAATGCTTTAAGCTTATACCTCAACTCCACTACACCTTCTATTGTTGACTGTATGTCACATGCAAGAGGTCAATGATAGGTACACTTGATCACTTGTTGACACTATGAAATGATCTTGATGCTTAGCAGCGATCACGTAATTCAGATTTTATCTTTACATGATTGAAATAGAGAAGGAAGTTTATTTTTGGTTAGATTCTTTTCCTAGTATACATCTTATATCATTCTACATTTTACTTCCAGTGAGACTATATAATATAGTACAGTCAGGTTTTTTGTTGTTGTTGCTGTAGTTGCTACTGTTTGCTTTTGGATCCTAGGTCTCAATAGGTAGCTCAATCTGACTTTGAATTTATGATATTTCTGTCTCAGACCCTGGAATATAAAGATGACAGGTACTTGCTGTACTCATGAACTATTTTGTCACTCTCTTTATCTTGCACAATACAGTGCATTTAGTACCAACACTGGTGCCTGTTTAAAATCCCAAATCACATGAAAACATTAAAGTTCACTCCTAGTATGGTGTGTTCTAGCTGGTCTATACAAATTTATAAAATCATGAACTTGTTCAATACATCCAAAATTCATTTCCCAAAAGTCCCTTAAAATTGACCTGTTCATTTTCCTTTCCAGACTGTCCTAGGCTTTACCACATCATCAATCTCCATCATTTGCTCTATACTATTTGGCAGTAGTTGAACTGATATAATATTTTGACTTAAGTATTATCTTGTATCACTTAAAAACAGGCACTTCAGTTTTCTTCATAGGCTTATAGCTCACCTCATTCTAGTAGTGAAAAATCATTTCTAATAGTTATACCACATTGTCTTTATTCATTAATGTATTAGAAGACATCTTCATTGCCTACAGGTTGGCATAATGATGAATACAGCTACCCTGGATGACTCTATTTAGGTTCTTGAGTAAAGACATATTTGTAACTCATTTGGATGAATATAAAGGACTGTGTTTGCTTTTCATACTTGAGTGTGTTGGTTTATCCAGGGAGCTGTGAGAATGTCTTTTCATGAGTTTAGCATTTTAAGTGTCCCTGAAAGTCTTACATATTTAAGCTTATTAATTCATCAAAGTAGCAAAGTTCAGTTCATCTTTGAGAAACTAGGCAGATATTGAGGGCTCTGACCTCCTCTGTGGATATGTCCATTGAAAAAATTATAATCTAGCAGACCACTGGTGGGTGATAGTTTCCTGGTTACCATTAGATGAAGCTCTGTCTCCTCCATGTTCTTCTAGAAATCTGTTATTCTGTGTCTCCTTAAGTCAAAAGGAGTAGATTGAGATGACAATGCAACCAGATCTCCAGTGAATCAAGTCCAACTTTCACAATTGCTTATTGCTTATTGGTATTTTACTAGTGCTTGAAAGGATACCTGGAAACATTGCTGTCCTCCTTTTAGGTGCCAACAATTATATATGCTACTATGGTTAGCTCTTTTTTTCACCAGGGTTAGGTATTGTTAGAGGTTTTGATTTTAATCCCATGAGTAGGTATGTAGAAATAACTCATTGCTATTTTAGCTGCAAGTTACAAGTGGTATTGTAATTGAATTTTAATGTATTCATAATTAATAATTACCAAGAAATTTATATTAGAATTTGTTTGGTTAAAGTTTATGCATTGTGTATTGACTCTGAATGTTTTATATCTTGATTTTTGTATTTTTTATGTGAAAACTAAGGATTTCATTATTATCCCACATGCCCTTCTTTGAATTCCTTGTTGCATACATTTCCTTTTCAAGTGTTGTGACTCTTTATAGTTTCTCACATCATGGTGACCACAATCATAAAATTATTTTTGCTGCTACTTCATAAAGGTAATTTTGTTGTTGTTATGAATCATAATACACATATCTGTGCTTTCTGATGGTCTTAGGTGATGTGACCCATACTTTAAGAGCTGCTGATTTAGACATTACTAGTTCCATTTCCCATTTACACTAATCTGGACTGCATGCTATAGCAGATCAGAAATTTCAACTTCTGTTTATCATGGATTACCACATTTAAAGGCCTCCAGGAGCAATCCTACCCTATAAATTGCCCTAAGGTCCCAAGTCCTTGCCTGTTGAGTGAGTGTTCCTGCATCAGAGAACCTCCTGTTTTATCTGATGTCTTGTTCTCGGCTCAAATATCAAAGCAGTCCCAGAGGCTATCAGTTAAGTATATCCTCATAGCTGAATGACAAGCTTTCTCTCTCTCAAAGGGCCATGCAAGCTTCACACTTCCATGACTGACCTGCAATAGTTGTCAATTTCCCCAGGGTCATGCAGTGAGCTACTGTCTGATCTTCAGCATTGTGACAGGAGAAGCACAATTATTAAACTCCAGAAATATAGCAGACACTGTAACCACAGAAAACATGAAACTGGGATGATATGATGTTTAATAGAAAATGGATGAGTTGAACAAATTATTGGTAGGTAGGGTACATTGAGGGATGCTGTAACTTCCTAATGCCTCAAAGTATAAAAACAAGATTCCTCTGTTCTTAGGGACCGGAGCAAAATCAGCCTGCTACTCTTTCCTAGCTTAAAGCAAAGATTTGTTTAAAAGGAAGTCTCAAGATTCATATTGGTGATAGATGATAGATCAGAACCAGGGGAAAAGATGGGTTTTGTCCTCTAAGCTGTGAGTTGGCTACAGAAAATTGATAAGTGCCCAATAGAGAGTTATATGAAATTGGTCAAAGATGACTAAGAGGAGAATCGAGTTATAGCCTGGAATGAAAGCCTGGATTGTTTGTTCCTCGTTTTTCATATGTAAATTCTGTGGAAAGAATTTTCGTGGAGCAAAAACAAGATATGCTGCTTCTGGACTTCTTTTAGGGAATGTCATATTATCCATATTAGAGACCGTCAGGTGAGTTATCATCTTTCTTCTTTACTCTTTCACTCTAATTTTCCTTCCTCCCTCCTTTCCTCCTTCCTTCTTTCCTTCCTTTCTATCTTCCTTCCTTGTTTCCTGTCTTCCTTCCTTTACTCTCCTACATTTCTTTCTTTGCTCATAAGCTAAACAAATAATTCAGTCTTCTCCTATTACTACGTGCATATGAAAGGTTCTCAGACATAAAACTTACATTCTTAAGTTCTGAGTCTATACCTGGTGATGACATTTCCAAGGATGCTTGATGATGTTGCTGTACCTTCATTAGTGGATTTCTCTATTAATACATTTTACCTATTGAGTCCAATTACCTCTGATGTCTTTTGACTTGCCTATTTAGCTTACTTTAAATGTGTATTGGTATGGTTTGTCTTGGTCTCCTGCTTTCTAGTCTTCCTTCCCTGAAAAAAGCAAAACTCACCTTTCTGATGGCCCCATAATCATGAAGCCTTGTCTTAAAAATCTGGTCCCAATCAAATCCTAAATAACGAACAGCCTGGAGAGCTCAGTGCAGCAACAACCAGCTGATAGCAGTTGAGCAACAGAAGGATCAACCTGAAGTTCCTCCCTTCATCTAAATTTTCTGGGGGTTGAGGGAAGGGAGAACGTGAAACATTCTAAACAAATACTGTGTTGCTCCATCTTTTCATTTTCCAGGCAGAAAGCCTCTGATAGGTTGTCTATATGGTAGGCTGTAGTCTTAGTCCAAATTTGTGTTGGCTTAACAAACCTGTATAAGAATCTGTTTCCTCCCCAGTCTACTGGGGTTTTCCTACCCATCATTAATGGAACAAGAAGGAGGCATTCTGGGAATGTGCTCCTTCTCAGAAACCAATGGGACAAGCTAAGAATATTACAAAAAAGCCCTAGAAACCTGGAACCCTCTAAAATTCCAACATGTTTCCCTCACTAGTTTCCTCTGCCTGCGTTGTACTATTCCTTTGCCGACAATGCATTTCTAGCTTTTTTCTGTCTAAGACTATTGACTGTCCGTGAGTTAGTTAAGCATACAGAACACATGGTCTACATTTAAAGCAAAAGACTTTTAACGTGTGATTTTCATGTTTATTGAACAAGCTTGTAGTTAAAAATGAATGTTCAATAGCCAAGGCCATGATGATTTAGAGTTATTTATTCCAACCCTGAAGATGTATCTCATGATTCCATTACACTGAGTAGCTGTCCTCACATAATAGTACACTACATACGTTTAGTATATTGAGAGATATACATAAGTTGATTTTGATATTCGTGCTTTTGATACTCTTTTTCCCAACATTTGTTTCTTTGATGGGGATTACTTTACCAATGTTCCTCAGTTTTCTATACGTATAACCATACCAAATTCAAAGAATGATATACTGAATCTTCTTTAATAATGCTTAATTGCAAAATTTGTTTTCGTACCTGATTGTATTGGCTTAGCTCCTCAGACAATTTTGAAGAATGTGTGGTCAGATTCCTTCTCAACTTTTATAGTAACCATGGCATTAAGATTTCACTGTTGGCTACAGCTTGCTGGTGGTACCTTATAAATAAATATTATATATGATGTGTCTGACATACTTTCTATTTACATAATATATAGATTTTTTTCAATGTGAGCTGTGCATATTACATGTTTCCTTTGTTATGATAAATTGCCATTTTACTACACAGCTAGTAATGAATGGATAATGTGTCATTAGGAGTGTTTTACAACTGATATTATTAATAAAATTATACTAAAAACCCACTGTTATTTTATCTTTCAAAATGTTCAATATATATTAAGAGAAAATATTTTGAAAAGAATTGAAAATTCAAAAACAAAACACATTGTCTGTACTCTTATGTAGATTCTGCACGAAACAAAATTAAAATTGTAAAAAATAACAACTTTTTGAGTTCTGTGGACTGTATCTTGTTTATACTTTAATTTTGTTTGTTTGTTTGTTTGATTAATACCCACTTATTAGTGAGTAGATACCATGCAAGTCTTTTTGGGTCTGAGTTACCTCACTCAGGATGATATCTTCTAGTTCTAACCGTTTGCCTGCAAAACTCAGGATATCCTCATTCTTAATAGTTGAGTAGTATTACATTGTGTAAATGAGCCACATTTTCTGTATCCACTCTTCTGTCGTGGGACATCTAGTTGTTTCCAGACTCTGGCTATCACAAATAAGGCCACTATGAAAATAGTGAAACAAGTCCCCCTGTAGCATGGTGGGGCATCTTTTGGGTATATTCTCAAGACTGGCATAGCTGGGTCTTCACGTAGATCTATTTTCAATTTTCTGAGGAACCTCCAGATTGATTTCCAGAGTGGTTCTACCAGTTTGCAATCCCACCAGCAGTGGAGGAGTGCTCCTTTTTTGCCACATCCTCTCCAACATGTGTTGTCACCTGACTCAGAAAACTCAACAAGCTGAAGTGCCCAAGTGAGGACACCTCAGTCCCACTTGGGAGAGAGAAGAAAGCAATCACAAGTAGGGATGGAGGGAGGGACCTGGGAGTGAAAGTGCAGAGTGGTGCAGAGTTTGGGGCTGGTAAAGAGGGGAACCTGATCTGGTATTGGGTGAGGGAAAAGTACTGAAGCCCTGAGGGCCAGGGGAAAGAATGCAAACAGCCAACATCAGAATATAGGTTGGAGGGACCCCCCCACCCCCAGAATGCACCAGAGACCTGGAAGGTGAGAGACTCTCAGGACTCAAAAGGAGGCAAATTATAGGGAGTTTATAGAGTCAACCTCCAGTAAGGAGACAGGACATCAAGTGAGGGATGGGGTTGCCATCCCACAATCACTTCTCTGACCCATAATTGTTCCTGTCTACCAGTGCCTGACCAATACACAAGTGGAGGCTCACAGCCTTCCATTGAACTGAGCACAGGGTCCCCAGTGACAGAGCTAAAGAAAGGACCCAAGGAGTTGAAGGGGTTTGCAACCCCTTCGGAGGAAAGAAACATGAACTAACCATTACCCCCAGAGATCCCAGGGATTAAATCACCAACCAAAGAGTCCACATGGTGGAACTCATGGCTCCAGCTGCATATGTAGCAGAGGATAACCTAGTCAGTCATCAATAGGAGGAAAGGCCCTTGGTCCTGTGAAGGTCACAGTGTAGGAGAATGCCAGGGCCAGGAAGTGGGAGTGGGTGAATGGGTGAGCAGGGGGAGGGGGAGAAGGAGGGGGCCTTTGGAGGGGAAACCAGGAAAGGGGATAATATTTGAAATATAAATAAAGAAAATATCTAATATATATATATATATATATATATATATATATATATATATATGAATATAATCTAATAAATATACAATATATTATATATTGTATATAATTTTTAGAAAATATTAGAAAATATCTAATATATACATATATATGTATACATACAAATATAAGTATATATGTATGTAATCATTTTATGTATATACATATTATATATA
>NC_034606.1:35370982-35377954 GCF_900095145.1 Mus pahari
AAGGGAGGTCCCAAGGCCTGACACTATTACTGAGGCTATGGAGCACTCACTAAAAGGGACTGCCCTCTGAAAGACACAACAAGCAGCTGAAAGAGTCAGATGCAGATATTTGCACCCAACCAATGGACAGAAGCAGCTGACCCCTGTTGTTGAATTAGGGAAGGCTGAAGGAAGCTGAGGAGAAGGGCAATCCTGTAGGAGGACCAACAGTTTCAATAAATCTGAACCATTAAGACCTCTCAAACACTGGACCCTCAAACAGACAACATACATTCACCTCATATGAGAACCCCAGCACACATATAGTAGAGGAATTACAAGTCTGTTCATTCAGAGATGATGCACCTAACCCTCAAGAGACTGAAGGTCCCAGGGAGTATAGAAGTCAGGTGGAGTGGGGGTGGGGGCATCCACACAGAGCCGGGGTGGGGTGGGTAGGAGGTATGAGAAAAGAAAAACAAAAAATAATCCAAAAAAACAAAAAAAAAACAAAAATAAAGATAAAATAATTAAAAAATAAATAAAAGCATGTTACAACTTTAGTGCGATATTGAAGTTATTTATGGAAATGGTTGGTAAAACAAACAACAAATGCAAAGTCTGAAAATAACTCCCTGGAAGTAATACTTAAAAAAGAAAATGCTTATGAGAAAATAAGATGAAATGGAATCAAAGGCATATCAGTGGAGGATTTGGGTGCACTTCACACATGTGTATGAAACTTTAGTCACCTTAATGCAGATGTGGAGACTATGAGATTTAAGGAGAGAACAGCGCCTCCTGCTGGAAACTCAAGCACTGACATGACTAAAAATCATGTGTCCGTGATTCAGAATGTTATTTGATTTGAAAAACAATAAATGGTTGTAAGCAATAGTTTTGAGGAGACTGTAAATATATGATCTGGAACACAAGAGATGCGTTATAAAATAGAAGAAAACGATCTTAATATAGCACATTCACTGTCTAAACATACTTCCCCATTTGCTTATACTAAGACATTCTCTTGTTTGTGTCATATCCATCTGAAGTTGAAACAATTTAGCTCCTGTTTCTGGGTGGAGGTATTATAACACTACTAAGGTAGCATTCCAGCTATCTACTCGTGTGTGGCAATAATGAAACCAGTATAACAATAAGCATGACTTTTGTAATAATTATCCTCTAATTCTGCCAGAGGAAGTAAAATGGAATTTGGTCTCCAAGCTCTGTGCATTGCACTGAAGCCAGATCATCAATTCATTTTATCTCAGCGGGTGCAAAGTTCAGCAAAGTGTCCATGCAGAAATAGTGCAAATCTGTCATTCTACTATTACTATTGAAGGTGTGTGATAACTCTTTTAAATTAATCATTCCATTAGTTTGTATCTCAAATGATATCTCACATCTTGGTTATCCCTCCACAATTCCCCTTCCATTCCACATTCGCCCTCTCCTCCCTACCCTTTGCCTCTATGAGGGTGCTTCCGCACTTATCTACCTACTCCTGCCCCACTGCTCCAGCTTCGCCCTGTGTTAGGGCATCAAACCTCCACAGGACCAAGGGCCTCCCCTCCCATTGATGTCAGACAAGGCCATCCTCTTTTACATATGTATCCATGAATTCCTCCCTGTACACTCCTTGGTTGGTGGTCTAGTCCCTGGGAGCACTGGGTTGCCCTGCTAGCCTATGTTATTCTTCCTATGTGTTTGCAGTACAGGCAGGAGATATCATTATGACTATGCCACACCACACAGTACTGTTTCAGTGCCAGATTTTCCCACCCCTCCCACTATTTGTAGGCTCATTAACGTTCTGTGGCAGATCTAACTTCCACTGTCATTTAGCACCAACTTGAGGCTACCTCTCTTTCTGAGCTGTGATATTGGAAAACACAACCCTTATAGATTTATTGTAAAAGAATCCTGGGCACTCACAAAGAAAACTGGCAGTACACTTTAAATCAAGGGGGTCGAAATACAGAAAATGGCTCACCAGAGTGCATGTATTTAATTGACTCCCCCCCCCCATACACACACACTTCAGTACAATTAGAAGATGCCCAAGAAACATAATCCTATGAGTTTCTAGGAAGTGAAGATCTTAGACAGCACTTCATTTTTTCATTTATAGGAGCATTTGTTTGAATGATCTCAGAGTTCTTTCCTATCTAACTCTTGAGTCTTTTTTTTTTTGCTGCCAATGTATAAAATCATCAATGTCAATGATAACAACAATAATAAAATATTTTATCTTTAATAATTATTAGCAGTTATAGAAATACTTTTAAAGAGCAATTATAATCATTTAAAAAACAAAACTGTTTTTTTAAACCTTGGCCATGTATCACAGTACTACCACAATAAAATAAAACATAACTATTTATCTCTTAAGATGCGCAACCTCTAATATAAGCTGTTTATGATAACAAATGCCTGCTTCCAACTTCTTTTACAATCATGCATTTTTAAAAACCCTTTCCCGTTTTGACAGGGACTAATAGCCAACTTGATCTCAGCCTGGTTTGTGCCTTCAATGTATTAGAAAATTCATTTCATAAAACGCTTCAGCTCCAAAAAGTGTCCAGTAGGCTTGGGACATGCGAGTTATTGAAAACAGCGCCTGCACTGAATCTTGAAAGCCTGCAACAAACTGCTTGCTACTGTAGCATGCCTTATTAAATTACTGAGTTTAAGAAAGAGAATAAATAAATATGAAGACTTTGCATGAACGAAAACATACACATGTCACAACAACAACAGCAGCAGCAGTAATAAGAACAAATTGAACATCGAGTAAACAAACAATCTTTAAAAAGTGAAATGCAGTTCCAAACCAAACAGAAAACAAGCAAAAACAAAACAAAACAAAACAAAACAACTCACAAAAGGGGAAAAAGAAAAAAACAAATGGCTGGGAAGCACTGAAAAGTCTTTAGTCGTCATGAAATGCAAATAAAAATTAAAGTGAGCTACTTTGAGATTTTTATCTTACATCAGATAGAATGGCCATGATCAGTAAAATAAATGACAGCTTATGTGGGTAAGGATGTGGAATAGGGGGAACATGCATTCATTGCTGCTGGGATTGGAAACTTGTACACCATCTCTGGAAGCCAGTTCAGCATTTTGCCAGGAAGATGAGACTCAGTCTACCTCAATATTCAGCTATATCCAGGCTATTGGTGATTTTCTACAAATTGACAGTAAACCCCTATTCCTGAATGCACAATCTACACAACTCATTTAACACAAGAGACTAGCTGGTGCCTCATAGAGCTTCATGGTGCTGGAAGGTACTCTGGATGCTACTGAAGAAGAAATATAAGCAGCAATTCAGCTATAACTTTTGGATTTACTAACCTACAAGATGTTCCAAAGCAATAGTACTACAGAACTTGTGGAAGTAAGCAAGCAATCAATACCTGATTTGATTTAAGGACTGTAGTATGAAATGGAATCTACCCTGACACTGATTGACTGGCCAAGAACCTGAGACAAGGTAAGCCAGGGATCTAGGAGAAAACCAAATACTAAAATTAGGCTAAAAGAACATAGCCTTGAAATGACTCCTAAAAACATTTTGCTACACAGACATATGAGTGACATTCTCAGCCATTATCAGAGAAGCTTATTCCTGCAGCAAATTGGAAGAATTACAGAGACTCAGCCAAACAATGGATAGAAAGCAAGGGGCATTGGGATACTCAGTCCTAAATGTGCTATCTCCATCAAATCCCTCCCCACAGGGTACAGAGAAATCTGCAGAAAAGGAAGCAGAAACAGGGTAAAAGCTAAATGGGTTGGGGCGAGGGAAACAAGGCCTTCTAAATACAGCAGGGACTGTGGACACGTGAACTACAGAGACTTGAGTGGCATGTGGGCCTGCGTGTGTCTATGCCAGATGGGGTCCCATTAATTAGAGAAGTGGACATAAACCCCCATTCCTAATCTACAAGATAGCTACAGTTGGTAATCACTCACAAAATAATATTTAGTTCTCTTCTATGGAGTCTCTCTGGTTATACAAACAACTTAAGTGGCCCCATGCCTAGCAGTAGATAGCCAACATTAAGCAAACTCAATTGTGTCTTTGGGGGTGCTTTGTCTCATAATATTTTGTCATGGCATTTAAAAATTATTTAACCTTACAGGTCTTTTACTTATATTTTATGGCTTCTCTTTTTTGTTTCTATGGGATTGCTGAATATATGAACTTTTGTCTCTCTTTGTCCACATTGTTTCTTTGGCTTTTCTTTGGCACATTTACTTGCTTGTTTGCTTTGTATTATTTTATTTTATCTTATTAGTATTCTTCAGATGACTGTTTCCTAATAAGAGACACAAATGACGTGGATTAGGATAGGAGGGAAGTTGGAAATGACTTCAGTGAAGTTGGGGGGAAAAGACCATAATCAACATATTATTTAGAAAGAGGTCTATTTTCAGTAAAAGAAAGATATAGGGAGAAAAGCATGTACCCCATATAATAGCACACAGGTTAAACATAGGCAGTGGCACAGAAGTTATCACTTTCATTTAATGTGTTGGAATTAAAGCCATACTCAATATGTCAGTTAGGTAAATTAGAAGTTCACTAAGTTGAGCAGCCTTCTTAGACATATTAATTTACACCATATATATATATATATATATATATATATATATATATATATATATTACATATATTGTATATATTATATATTACACATGCTATTAATAAATAATAAATAATTTTATTATTTCTTTGTATATTATTTATTACACACAGGTACACACACACACACACACACACACACAGCATAATCTATGCCCAGCTATAAATAGTTCACAATAGACAAACTTAATGACAACTTAAAGATTCTTTGTCCCATAATATTTTTAACAATATGTGTGCACACATGTGAATCATTTATTTATTATATAATATATAACTATACATGCACATATAACATACATAAGATATATATTATATAAAAGAAATTGAAGTGGAGATAGAAAGAAATGAAAAACTAAGAAGGATGGGGAAGAGAAAGGAAGAAAGGAAGGGATAATGAATGACAGACCAGAGAAAGATTTGTAACAAAATTTAGTGAACTATTTAAGAAATAAATGTGTAACAACACAAAATTTCCAAAGCTTATGAAGATTCATAGTTTCATATAACTTCAATAATGCAGTATAGATGAGCCTCATTAACATATCTGTACTCCAGTTACTCATAAACTTGAGAGGAATTTTGTGTTCAAAGCCAGCATAAATTACAAAGCAAGTTCTAAACCAGTTTAGTTAAGGCAATGTTCTGTTTTGAATTAAAACTGCATGGTATTGGTACAGGAATACACACATTGATCAATGAAATAGAATTAAAGACCCAGAAATAAAACCACACATTTTCAGAAACTTGATCTTTGACAAAGAAGACAAAAATATCCAATGGAAAAAGAACGCATCTTCAATATATGGTGCTGATCTAATTAGCTGACTTTATGTAGAAAAAGGAAAATAGACCCATATTTGTCAGCTTTCACAAAGCTCAAGTCCAAGTGGATCAAGGACCTCAACATAAAACCAGATACACTGAATCTAATAGAAGAGAAAGTGGAAAAGAGCCTTGAACACATTGGCACAGGGGGAAATTTCCTAAACAGAACTCCAATGGCACATGCTGTAAGATAAACAATTGATAAATGGGATCTCATGAAACTGGAAACTTTTTGTGAGGCAAAGGACATAGTCAATAAGACAAATCAGAAAGCTACAGAATGGGGGAAAAAATCTTCACTAATCCCACATCTGAGAGAGGGCTAATATCCAAAATATATAAAGAACTCAAGAAACTAACCATCAAATATCCAAACAACCCAATCAAAAAATGGAGTATAGAACTAACCCAAGAATTCACAACAGAGGAATCTTGAATGGCTGAGAAGCACCTAAACAAATTTTCAAAGTCCTTAGTGATAAGAGAGATGCAAATCAAAATAACACTGAGATTCCACTTTACCACAATCAGAATGGCTAAGATCAAAACCTCAGGTGGCAACATACATTGGCAAGGATGTGGAGTAAGAGAAACACTCCTCCATTGACGGTGGAATTGCAAATTGGTACAACCACTCTGGAAATAAATCTGGAGGTTCCTCAGAAAATTGGAAATAGATCTGAAGGGGTTGTAGCGCTTTAGAAGGAACAATATGAACTAACCAGTTCCCCCAGAGCTCTCTGCAATTAAACTACCAATCAAAGAAAACACGTGGTGGGATTCGTGTCTCTAGCTGCTTATGTAGCAGAGGATTGCCTAGTTGGTCATCAATGGGAGGAGAGGCCCTTAGTCTTGTGAAGATTCTATGCCCCAGTACAGGGAAATGCCAGAGGCAGGAAGCAGGAGTGGGTGGGTTGGGGAGCAGGGAGAGAGAGGAGGGGATAGGGACTTTTTGGAAAGGAAACTAGGATAGGGGATAACATTTGAAATGTAAATAAAGAAAATATCGAAAAAAAAAAAGAGTCAGATGCAGATATTTGCACCCAACCATTGTACATAAGCTGTTGATCCCTGTTGTTGAATTAGGAAAGGTTGGAAGAAGCTGAGAAGGAGGTCAACCCTGTAAGAGGACCAGCAGTCTCAATTAACCTGGACCCCTCTGATCTCTCAAACTCTGGACCACCAACCAGGCAGCATACACCAGCTGATATGAGACCCCCAACACATATATATGAGTTTGTTGGGTCTGTGTTCAGTCAGAGAAGATGTACCTAACCCTCAAGAAACTGGAGGCCCCAGGGAGTCTAGAGGTCTGGTTGGGTGAGGAGTGGGGACTGGAGACTTCTTCCTGGAGAGAAGGGATGGGAAGGAGGTATGAGATATGGAACAGTAGGAGGGTGGACTGGGGGGAGAAGGGAATAAAATCTGGAGTGCAGAAAGAAAGAAAGAAAGAAAGAAAGAAAGAAAGAAAGAAAGAAAGAAAGAAAGAAAGAAAGAAAGAAAGAAAG
>NC_034606.1:35378004-35384312 GCF_900095145.1 Mus pahari
GAAAGAAAGAAAGAAAGAAAGAAAGAAAGGAAGGAAGGAAGGAAGGAAGGAAGGAAGGAAGGAAGGAAGGAAGGAAGGAAGGAAGGAAGGAAGGAAGGACCACTGAAGGTATGGTTCAAAGGCAAAATGCTTTCCTATAATGTTCAAGACCATGAATTCAATTTCTAGCACACACACACAAAAGGAAAAAGTAATTTCCTCATAAGTTCTAGTATAGTTTTCAATACGGTTTATTCCCCTTTATTGATCTGACTCAAGTTTTTAGTTGTACATGCTCATCTGTGTGCCATGTTTGAGTGAGTTTCTGTCTGGTTCCCTATAATCTTTTCACAGGCAGGCATTTATAGGTCAAGTATGGGTTATTTTTTGTACCATCAGAGACAAAGTATCCATACTTGTTTTCTTATTATGACTATTGAAAATGTTTCCTATATTCTATGCATATTCTGTTCTTGTTTACCCCTGTGCTTTGTGCCTCTATTCTTTTCAGGTTATCTTTAAGAAACATTCATTTATCCTGATAAAGTGTAACTGATGGTGCATAATTAAAACTGACACTGAATTTGATATCACAAATATGTTCATGCTTGAGTGTCTGACCTGTAAATCAGTGTCAATACCTGTAAAATCAACATCTACTGTATAATTCTACTATATTTTTTGAATACCCTAAAGGAACCATTATTTTTGTTTCTCTTTGACTTTCAAAACCTCAAGCTTCCTGGAAGCCAGTGTTATACCTCATTTAATTTTTAGCCTCAATGCTTAGTACTTGGAATAAAGTAAGACTTAAAACATATCCTCTAATAAATGCAGACTATAGTAAGATATATGTAAAGGTGACAGAAGAATGCAAATGCTGAACATGTCATGCTACTACTGAACAATAATTATGGTATCAACACCCTTTGTCTATAAGACTATTTTCCTTCCTCAGTGCATACTATGTGTTCAAGAATGTAAGAGCTTTAATTGAGTTTTGAGAGTAGAAACTCACAGCATTGTGCCCCAAACTACCAAATCATTGCCCAGGACATGCAGAAAACCATGAAATACAACATTCTAACAAAAGTGTCAGAAGGTAGAGACAAATCACAGAATAAGCTAGTCTATGAATTATATAAATGTTACTTCAAGTACCATAATTCTCATGATCTTTCTCTGCATCATGAAAAGCCCATAGAGGGGATTTACTGTAACCATTTCTAGAAAACAAGTCTTCCTCAGAGTGCCCCAAAGACTCTTTACATTATAAACATCATATAGAGGCACAACCAAATCTTTCCTCTATTGTCTAGAAGCACTTCAAGGACTGAAATGCCAGTAGGAATATATTTATTATTGTTTATAACCTGAGTTTCTAGACCTAGCACTCTTTATCATTTATTAAGTAATTCCACATGTTATGGAGAGAGTTCCTAAGGACTATGTGCTTCTGAGGAAGACCTGCAAGTGTCTTATGGACAACAGATTGTCCAGTTTTCTGAAAGTTAAAGCAACATAGCACAAGGTTAATAAATAGTTTATTAGAGTTGATCTACAGGGTTTGCCATTGCAGAGTTCCTTTAGAGCATGTCCTTTTATTGGTCTTAGTCCACAAAAATTTCCTTATTTGAAAAATGGTAGTGTAATCATTACTGCACATGGGTTTCTGGCAAACTAAATGGAAGCTTATTAATGAAGTACTGGAATAGTGTCTATCCATGTTAAGATCTTATAAAGTGAAATCAATATTATTGTTGTTATTAGTGGTTGATCTGAGACTCTTCAGAGTAAATGTCTTACCTCATGCTCTGGAAAGAGTGAAAGAATATTTTATATCTTTGGCACTGGGTTTGCTATTATTTGGTGCTGGACATCTATATCTATAAGCAAAACCAACTTCTCGATAATGATTACTTCAATATCAGGAAAAAGGAGGCAGGCCTGAGACTTTATCTAATGACATACTGAATTAGATCCTTAGAGCTCATACCTGTATGGATAAAATGGTACACTTTAACAGAGAACATAATTATCTTGTCTTATTTAAGGTTCTATTTAAATGATATCCCCAAGGATCAAGACTAAGAAAATGCTTAGGTAGGACCTTGAGAATGTGGTATTTCCTTTTATAAGAACACACTGTGAGTTTCAATATGTCATATCTGTATCCATAATGTTGGATATGAACAACAGAGAAGCCATTTCATGATCAAATAAGCAACAGGTACTAAGGTACTAAGACATATCATCAAACAACCTAAGGAAGAGAACACTGTATTCTAAAGAAGAAAATAAAGAAGAAACTTGAGAAGGTTGAGTTTAACAAAGCAAAACAAAGGACATCACCCAGAAAAGTCCGTGTGTGTGTGTGTGTGTGTGTGTGTGTGTGTGTGTGTGTGTGTGTGTTAAATATCTTCTGGGACTGGAGAGATGACCTAGTGGTTAAGAGCATTTGCTGATCTTCAGGAAAACCAGATTTTACTTCCCAGCATTCTATTTTTTCTTTTCTTTTTTTTTTAATTAGATATTTTATTTATTTACATTTCAAATGTTATCCCCTTTCCTAGTTTCCTCTCAGAAAATCCCTTTATTTATTTACATTTCAAATGTTATTTCTTTTCCTAGTTTCCCATCAGAAAATCCCCTATCATCTCCCCCACCTCCCCTGCTCCCCAACCCACACACTCCTGCTTCCTGACCCAGGCTTTCCTCTATACTGGGGCATAGAACCTTCACAGGACCAAGGGCCTCTCCTCCCATTGATGACCCACTAGGCCATACTCAGCTAAATATACACCTAGAGCCATGAATCTCTCCATGTGTTTTCTTTGATTGGTGGTTTAGTCCCAGGGAGTTCTTGGGGGACTAGTTAGTTCATATTGTTGTTCTTCCTAGGGGGCTGCAAACCCCTTCAGCTCCTTTGATGCTTTCTCTAGCTCCTTCATTGGTGACCAAGTGCTCCATCTAATGGATGACTGTGAGCATCCACTTCCTGTATTAGTCAGGCACAGGTAGAGCCTCTCAAGAGACAGCTATATCAGTCTCCTGTCAGCAAGCTTTTGTTGGCATATGCAATAATTCTGGGTTTGGTGGTTTTTATACATTCCAGCATTCTTATCCAAAGCTCTTTAACTCCATCTGCAAAAGATCTGAGATCCTCTTCTGCCCCCATATCTATCTATCTATCTATCTATCTATCTATCTATCTATCTATCTATCTATCTATCTATCCATCCATCTCAGGGGCTTTATATTACTCTATATCAATAGCTTGTATATATAAGAATGATTCTAAAGTCATTTGGAAGATTCTGTAATGCCTTTTAAAAGTCATATGGTTAAAATTTCTTTTCTTCTTAGGTAAGATTCCTGAGGCATATTTTTGGAGCACATGTTTATGAATGACATCATGATAAACTCCATCTGAAATTTTACCAAGCATATTAATAATAATAGGAAAAAGAAAAACTGTAGTAATGGTATACATACATCCTCAATAAACAGATTCATAGCCCACCCACATTAGCACAGACTTGAGTCCCTCTGATGAGATACTCTTGTCAACCGAAAACATGTGTGAAAATGCTTGCATTGAAATCATCAAGAGAACATACTGTCATGTCCGGTGCTTGATAAACAATGTCAACACATTGAAGTCTTCTTTGTGCTAATGTAATGCGTATCACAGGTGATGTTGATTGAAGTTTCTACTCTGTGACATACATACTCTGTAAAGCTTGCATGCGAGATCTCTTATTAAATTATATTAGCACTTCAACAGTGTGATAGAACTTTTTTTTTTTTGGTTTGCCTGCCCTGAATGAAGAAAAACTGAAGCCTCCATATCACACAGCAAAAATAAATGTGCTAGATATTTTCTCTCTCATTCTCAAGTGCTTCATCCGGTCTCTCCACCACCTTGCTCTGATTGGACTTTGTAACTTCTCTGAAGAACTGGCAACTGAGAAGTGACATAGGACCATACAGGCATTTCAGAGAATTGTTGCTTAGATACTGAGCTTCTTATTTTTCTAGTGAACTGACTTTGTCTCTTCGAAAGTTGGGGCCTTGCTTCAGAAACGGCCATGGTGAAACTGTCATCTCCAGGTTTGACATGACCACAGTCATCATAAGGCAGGCATTGGGGTTAATTATGGAGAACTTTAGTCCATAGCCTTGGAACGAAACAAGCAAAAACTTCTGTGACAATTAGATCTATGACAACTGTAACAAATGTAACAATTCGGGGTAGCTGGGCCCATAGTCAAGCTACTATGGACTATGTAGCCACTAGTTCATAAGTACCTAAGGAAGTACAGGGTTGTAATACCCTCACCTTGGATTCAGTCCTAAATTTCTTTTGTATGATACAAGTTCTGAAGACCTTAGGGTTGTTCTACATGACAGAAAGTTAGCCAAAATTTGGGACTCTTTAATGGTACAGATATGAGATGACCTATCGTGTTGGAGGAGAGAGATTCTATGTGGTGTACATTTAAGGAACCACACAAAGTCAAATTTTCCCCAAACTGAGCTTTTGGGGAATCTTGTACTTGGTGTGTTAGTTCCCTGTTTGTAAGGGGTAAATAGATATTTCTTTGAAATGCACAAAGATAATGTATATAAAATTTTCCCTAATTCAAGAAAATCAGCCACAGCATTAACACAGCCATGGACTATAAATATCAATCAAATAATTGACAGTAATGAGCATTATATCCCCTTAAAGTAGCCTTACTGGTTGTAGAGTATTCTGAAATATCAATATGAGCAACAATTAATGAAGTAGGCTATTGTTTCACAGAACAAAAAATTAAATATTCCAAGGAATTATTCAAGTTTGGGTTAAAAAATGAAAGTTCTTTTTCTTTAAAGAAATAAAATAGGAATTGGCATGACTAGTTATGGGTTTCTTGTTGGATTCAATTATTAGTTTTCTTCACAAAAGAAAAAACTAAAGTGAAACAAGAGAATTCTTGTAGAAAAGGAGTTATGGCTAAGAGGAAAAACCCACAGTCCAGAATGTACAAACATCATTTATACAGAATCACTTCCTAATTTAGTTGCTAGGAACATGTGTTCATTTGGAATGCTACCAGAATGGCTATGGCCTGCTGACTGACGCACAACTTTTGTATTCCTTTGAGGAAAGCTATCATGCCATCTTGACACAAGCTAAAATATTTGAAAGGGAAAAAAAATCCTCAATTAAAAAAATATATGCATGAGGTCTGGGTTAATTGAGATGGCTGGTCTTCCTGTGGGGTCACCTTCCCCTTCAGCTTCTTCATCCTTCCCATAATTCAACCACACGAGTCTCTGACTTCAGTCCAATGGTTGGGTGTAAGTATCAGCATCTGTCTCAGCCAGCTGTTGGTAGGTCCTCTCACAGGACAGCCATGCTAGGTCCTGTCTATAAGCCTATCCTTCCCAGCATCAGTAATAGTGTCAGGCCTTACTGTTCCTCCATGAGATGTATCCCAAGTTGGGAAGGTCATTGGACTGTGTTTCCTTCAGTGTCTTCTCTATTTTTATCCCTGCAGTTTTTTTTAGACAGGAACAATTCTGGGTCAGAAATTTCAACTGTGTGTCAGTAGCATCATAGCTTCACTTGAGGCCCTGTCTATCTACTGGAGGTGGACTCTTCAAGTTAACTGTCCCCATCATTGGACAGTTTGGCTAAGGTCACCCTCACTGAGAGGTGCTGAGAGTCTCTTACCTCCTGGGTCTCTGGTACTTTCTAGATGGTCCCCTATGTCCCTCCCCCTGAGGCTGCTTATTTCTATTCATTCTCCTGGTTTTACAGGCTTCTATCTTGTCCCCCTTATACCTGCTCCTGCTCGCTCTTTCCCCTCCCATTTTTCTCCCTCCCTCTGCCTCCTTGATTATTTTCTTGCCCTTTCTAAGAGGGATTGAAGCATCCTTACTTGGGCCTTTCTGTTTGTTAAACTTTTTACGGCCTTGGTCTAAGGGTTGTATCCTAGGTATTTGGTACTCTGGGACTAATATCTACTTATCAGCATCCTCAATTAACCCAGACCTCAAGAAGCTCTCAGAGACAGAGCCACAATCCAGGCAAGACACATGGGCTGGTCCAAGGCCCTCAACAAGTGTATAGCAGAGGACTGCATGGTCTGGACTCACTGGGAGAGAATGCTCCTAACCCTTGTGGACCAAGGAAAGGGTGAGGTCAGATGGGGGTGGAAAACCCTCTCAGAGGCAAGGGAGAGGAGGAATGAATGGAATGAGGAACTGTGGGAGGGGATTATGGTTGGAATATATATATATATATATATATATATATATATATATATATATATATA
>NC_034606.1:35384487-35415308 GCF_900095145.1 Mus pahari
TATATATATATATATATATATATATATATATGATGTGGGAAAGCCTTTTTTAATTTCTTGAGAATATTTTTTTTTAATTGGTGATTGATGGTAGAGAGTTCACCTCATGCCAGTAGCAGCACATCTTCATAATATCCAAATCAACTTCTTCTTCCAGGTTCCTAATCTGTGAAATTCTTACTCTTACTGCTTTTAATGATGGACTGTTACACATGGAAATGTGAGCATAATAAACCATTTCCTTTGCAAATTGCTGTTGGTGATGGTGTTTTATCACAGCAATAGTATCCTGAAGACAATTTGGTGTCAGGAGAGGATTTTGTAATGAGAGACCTAACTGTGATGTTTTGGGGAGACTTGTGGATGGACTTCGAAACTTTGGGTGAGAAAATACATGGATTATTCAAATCTTTGTGAGTTTTTCTTGGGGAGCTTGAAAAATAAGTGTATTGAGAGCAGTACCAATGATGGATGCCTAGCTTGTTTAGTTTCAGAGGGAAATTTAAAGACCCTACTAAAACCATTAGCTATTTTTACTTGAGAAATTGTAGTTCTGGTTACCTGGGGNTGAAGAATCAGCTGTGATTACCAAGAGATCAGAACCAATAAAGTAAAATACTAGTGTTACTGTTACTGGGACAAAAAAAAAAAAAGCATGCTGGTGACCTTGTGCTAAAAATTATGAGTGATTAAGAAGACACCTGCGTCACTAAGTTAAAATCTTTTGGGAGGCATTTTCTCAGCCAACACGTAAATCTGTTCCAGACATAGTCAAGGCTATGCCTTACACTGGCAACACAACTTTGAGTATGGTAATCTGTCAAGCACTACTGGTTTTGAAGGCATAAAGAGGTCATGGAGATCAGCTGAGGCTTGGTACTGCATGTCCAGGTAAGGCCATTGCTAAAGGTCCAGTCTGAGTAGCAGTTGAAGGCCCAAGACAGAAGGGGTCAGGGAAAAATGTTGAGCCCATTGCATCAGGACGAGAACCCAGGAGAGGCTACTGATGGAAGTGTAGCTCAGTGGCAGCAGAAGAACCCAGCAAGAAGAGTTGCAGTAGTGTAGTGGAGCATGTTCACTCTTGGACAAGAAGCTGCATGTGTGGAATTGGTTGGAATCAGAGAAGTAAAATAGGTCCTTAAGAGGAGGCAAAAAGATGGTAAGTGAATCACCGGTAATTGAGAATCGAGTTATTTACACTTTTGTTTTGCTTTGATTTTATTTTAACTGTGGCCTGGTTCTTCCCTGTTAAAGAATACATTTTAGTTTTGATTTTACAGGAGCTTACAGTTGAGATACTGAATTTTAAACGAGATTTTAGTTTTTAAACGAGACAGACTTTTAAAACATTCTTTAATCATTTTTTTCTAATCTACACATATTTCCTTTTTTAGACATTTTCTTCACTTACATTTCAAATGCTATCCCCTTTCCTAGTTTCCCCTCGAAAATCCCCCATCCTCTCTCCCCTCCCCCTACTCCCCAACCCACCTACTCCCATTCCTGGAACTTGTGGCTCTAGCTGTATATGTCGAAGAGGATGGCCTAGTCGTTCATCAAGGGGAGGAGAGGCCCTTGGTCTTTAATCATTTTTACAATCCAGTTGCTGTCCTCCTCCAGGTGGTATGCCTTCTGACTGTTCTTCACCCCATTCCTCCTCCCACCACTGTCTCCAATAGGACATTCCCACCCCTCACTCACAACCCACCAAACCTCCTCACTCCCTGGGGTGTCAAGACTTTAGAGGGTTAGGTTCATCTTCTCTCACTGAGGCCAGACCAGGCGGTCCTCTGCTGTATATGTGTCAGGGTCCTCTGACCAGCTCATGCATGCTGCCTGTTTGGTGGTTAAGTGTTTGAGAGATCTTAGGATAAAGACTGAATTTTATTGTTTGAATTTGTAAAGACTGTGGTACTTTTAAAAATGTTTTACAACGTGATATTGATATCAATATATTATATTGGAAATTAACAAGAATAAAAAGGTTTTGACTTAATAGTGATGAGTTTGTGTGTCAATTTGACAAGGGGTCAGTTGTGGTGGATACATTTTTGTCAACTTAACACAAGATTAATTATTTGAGAAGAGGGAAACTTATTTAAGAAAGTGCCTCCATAAGATCTGGCTGTGGGCCTAATATCAGGCAGAGCTTGGGGAAGAGTGGATAATAGAATTTAGGGAACAAGAAGGGTTATGGACAAAAAACACCTAAAGAGTCAACTAACCTGGGCCCATAGGGGTTCACAGAGACTAAAATCACTAAACACTGGGCATGAAGGGGCTGGACCTACTTCCCCTTCACATCTGCAGCAGCTGTATAGCTTCATCTTCATGTAGGCCCATTACAATTGGAATGGGAGCTGCCTTTGCCTCTGTCTCTGTTGCATGACATTGGATAGCCTGGTCTCATTTCCCTGGATAGGCTTCAGTGGAGGAAGATCTGCTTAGTCCTGAGCGGACTACATGTCCAAGGGTGGAGTGGTACCCAACCCAAGCAGGTTTCCCCCTTCTCTGAGGAGATGGGAGGGAATAAAGGAGGAGAAATTTGTAAGGTTAAAAGAGGCAGGAGAGGAGGGAATAGAGGCTGCAATCAGGATGGAAAGTGAATCAATCAATCAATCTAGATTTGGGCAAGCCTGTAGGGCATTATTTAATTAGTGATTGATGGGGAGGGCACAGGTCATTGTGTGTGGTGCTATCCCTTGGTGCACCTAGATTGCCATAAGATTGCAGGATTAGCAAGTCATGTAAAGCAAGCCCATAAGCAGCACTCCTGAATGGCCTCTGAGTCAGCTCCTGCCTCCAGGTTCCTGCTCTGTGAGTTTCTGACCTCACTGATTTTTTTGATGATGAATTCTCCTCAATTTGTTTTTTGGTCATTATGCTTTATCACAGGGATAATAACCCTAACTACGTGAGTGTGTATGTGATTTTTGTAGGGATGGGGTCATACAGGTGTATGTACATGTATGTTTTATGTATGCCTAAAAAAGTAAACTGAGTATGATTTAAGGCAGTTCATGAAGGGTAAAACTTTGGGAGCCCTCTATCCTGCCTGCAAAGAAGAAAGACACTTATGCAACAAAGGTGTGTGTTGTGTTCATCTCTTTTGCTTAATCCAGGATGAAATAGACCTACTGTAATCCTGCTGCAGACTCTATGGACTGTGCTCAGCAGAATCCCTCTTGGCACTTAACTGAAAGCAGAATGGCCAGGTGATATTGGAAACTCAGCTAGAGGCATGCAAGTTCTTGCTGCTGTAGTAATATATGGTTTCAAACTCATCCAGTCTGGGCCTTCTGGCTGTCATTTTGTTGTGCAAGTATAGAAACTTTTTTGAGAATCCAGCACAACCAACTTTATCCAAACATATTACTGGTTACATAGTGTCTCTTCTTTAACCACAGATCTGTATTTGTGGTGCAGTATGCTGTGAAATGTACCCTGGTTCTGGTTTGACCTAATGCTGGAAACCCCACTGACCCTGAAGGGGTGGTAGGCTTTTTGCCTTTTCCTAGGCTCCAGGCTCTTGTCATGTAGCTACACAGTTCCCCACAGCACCCTATAGAGAGGTTTGTGGCCATCAGTCACGTAGGAGCAGCACCTCAAGGCCTCCCAAATGTAGATCCCCAAGCTCTCAGACCAAGCCAATTGAAAGTACCTACTGTCAGACCTGACTCACCCCAAAAGTGTATGTAAGAATGTTATCCAGAAGGAATAAAGTACTCAGGCACACACATATAAGAAATTACTGGAAACTATTTGCCTTTGTTGCTGTTGTGGCTGCTGCTACTGCTATGTTTGTTTACATCCGTGCTTTCTTTTTCTCATAAGCCCTTACGCGAACATCTCTTCATCTAATCTTCTGTCCTGGCTTCTTGACTCTTGACTTGCCAATAGCTCATCTAGTAGTCTGCACTTCTGACCTCAATTCACCTTTAATTCTATTCCTGACTTAGTGAATCAGCAAGTCCACTGCTCAGCACCTTACCCACAGAAAGAACTAATTTTTTTTTAGATTGGATATTTTCTTTATTTACATGTCAAATGTTATCCCCTTTCTAGGCTTTCCCCCTCCCCCTGAAAACACCGTATCCCATCCCCCCTCCCTGCTTCTATGAGGGTGTTCCTCCACCCACTCACCCACCCACCCAATCCCACCTCCCTGCCCTTGATTTCCCTACACTGGGGCATCTACTGGACCAAGGGCCTCTCCTCCCATGGATGCCTGACTAGGCCATCCTCTGCTACATACGCAGCTGGAGCCATGTGGACTCCTTGGTTGATGGCTTGTCGCTGGGAGTTCTGGGGGGTCTCATTGGTTGGCAATGTTTTCCTTCCTATGGGGTTGCAAAAGAGCTTCTTTATCATGACTTTTTAAAGTCACCCTGAAGTAGTTCAGTCAGGTAGCAACTGGCAGCTATTGGTTCCTACACTGTTCAAAAATAGTGAACTGAGCCTAAATAGTTGTAACTTCTATGTTGGTTGATGGACATTGTCACAAGACCATGCAAACTTAAATTAACAGGAACATGTTTGTTAACATTAATTAACTGCAACATTGCTATATAAAGATGGCAATGACTTCCCCCTGGGGAAAGGTTATAAAAATGGCAAAGCCTTCCTCTGATCTAGGTATGGATGTTGACATTTTTTTAGAAAATATCCACCACAGAATTATCTTCCAAGATATTTATGGCCTGGAGACTATTCCCCTAAGGAAGTAGTGCCTACCATGATTAGCTAAACCTGTCTTCCTCATCTGGTTACCTATACACTGCAAAGCCCGTTTACCTATATGTAATAACCATATCCCCTTGTTCAATCAACTCTGTGCAAAATCCCCACCTCTAGTTCAACTGTATTGGATAAACACCGTAAGCATCTGGGATGATACACTTTTGTGTCAAAGATGGAAGTCCACTCCAGCCCAGCTCTTCAGTGTCTCTCTGTCTTTCCTTGATTCACTTCCTGTCTCAGACAGAACCATCTTCTGACCTGTGCTGGATGTGGCCGCTTGGCCTTAGGGCATTCTGGTCCTCTTACCACTGACTGGTTATCCATTTCATGTGTCTCTGCCTTTGACCATCTCCCTAATGCAGACTCCCTTCATCATTGTTACTTTACCTTTTTACATTGACATTGTTACCAAAACATGTAGATTAGTAAATAACACAACCTAAATTATGTGACATTTTATGTTCCCAAGACATCAGTGTGTATACATGGAGTATTAAGAAAATTAGAGTACAGAGGTCTGTAGTTATAAAGATCTTCAGACTTGAGCACCTACTTTGAATGGTCTATTAATTTCTATAGATTTCAGATAGTGTACTATAAAAGAAAATAACTCATAAGATACTACGCAGAATAAATAACCACGTGTAGAAAAATACCCTATAATTTGAAAAACAAGTCTTTGATATTTTGCAGACAATATAACTTCTCTTGCAATAAAATGAGTCTATTACAAAATAAATTAATATAATAAAGAAGAATTGAATGATGTCTGACCATTAACACAAAGGATTATTTTAGCATGGGTTAAGAATACCTTTCTACTTTGTTGTACTTGTATACTCTGTAACATAAGGCAAAGAAATAAAATATTTAATGCATGTGATTATGGAAAGTATCTTTAAAATTCTTCTGCTCTAAAAGTTCACGCATATTTATCACATGAGGTAAAATACACTCTAATTTGAAAGAGCTCTTCATCTTCAAAAGTCCCATAGTCTGAGAGTCAGATTCATAATTGTGGGCTGTTATAAAGTTAAAAATAGTTACATACTTTTAACATAGTAGCAACATACTTTTTTTTTTTTTTTTTTGGTTTTTCGAGACAGAGTTTCTCTGTGTAGCCCTGGCTGTCCTGGAACTCACTCTGTAGACAAGGCTGGCCTCGAACTCAGAAATCTGCCTGCCTCTGCCTCCCGAGTGCTGGGATTAAAGGCGTGTGCCACCATGCCCGGCAGCAACATACTTCTAACAGAGTAAAAATTCTTATTCTATAATAAATAGGAAATGCACAGATAATAAATTATTAGATCAAATAAAATGAAATTATTGTAAGAAAAATACCAAATTTGGATGTGATCTGGTATCATAATAAAATTTGGTCTTCAAAGGACTTGGGTAGTTCCACCTTTCTGAGTTTTCCACATATATCACACCCACCCCTCTCTTCTTATTTTTTAATAAGCATTTTATTCATTTACATTTCAAACGATGTTCACCTTCCTTGTTACCACTCCATAACCTCCCATCCAATTCCCCCTCTACCCATTCCACTTTGCTTCTCTGAGGATGCTCCTCCACATACTCACCTACTCCCACCTCACTTCTCCAGCATCCCTCTACACTGTGGCATCAAGCTTCCCTCCCCCATTGATGTCAGAAAAGGTCATTCTCTGCTACATATGTATCCAGAGTCATGGTTCCCTCCATACTCTTTGGTTGGTGGTTTAGTCCCTGAGACTTCAGTGTGGTCGGATGGATCTCTAGGTGGGGCAGTGTCTTGATGGATTTTTCCTCAATCTTTGTTACATTTTGTTGTCTCTGCCTTTTCTTTGGACAGGAATATTTCTGAGTTAAAAATTTTGAGATGTGTGGGTGGCCCCATCCCTCAACTGGGGGCCATGCCTATCTACTGGAGGTAATCTCTACAGGTTTTATTTCCACTTTGTTGGTATTTCAGCTAAAGTCATCATAATTCCATCGCATGCCTGCAGCTCACCTTTGTGAATAGCCCATAAACCTTGTATCTCCAATAATCTGGAATACCAGTTGCAACAGAGGCTTCAACTGAATGGCCTCTAAGGGCCTCCCTATAGGTATTCAGAACTTACCATATGTTTATCTCAATGACATACTCAGTTTTTGGATTTTTCTTGAATTCAAAACCAGTACAATGTTGACAACATGTGCAACATTTTTAAGTTCACTTACCCAGTTTGAGATGTAACTGGCCCTATGAATCTCAGCTATCCCATCTTCTATATATTAAACCAGAGGAAATATTTTCTCAGGAAGCTGATTTGGAGGAGCAGGGAACACCTTTTCTCTTAAGTTGTATCATTTTTAATTAATTTAGAACCTCACAAGATGATCCCTCTGCTGGGTTGCATCTTGCCCTTAGGACACTATTCCTGCTGTAAAGTATCTTGATGTAACAATATCTTTTACGATTACCAGGGTATGCACAATATTTTTTAAATGCCCTTTGAAGGGGAAAGACAAAAGGACACAAAAAACGCACAATGATGGAGTTAGAAGCTAATATTTGAACATACAGGTTGATGATCTGTAGACTGATGAGTTTATATTCCCTAAAAGATACAACATGGGTCATGGATTTAGTCTTAGTACTTGGGAGGGTGGGTTGGAGGATTGTTTTTGGTTGATGTCCAGGTTTGGATGTATGGTTAGATTCTTTCTCAACTAATAAACTAAATAACTAACTAATTATTAATTATATATATTAGTTACTATATATATATATATATATATATATATATATATATATATGTGTGTGTGTGTGTGTGTGTATAAAATGAGCATATACATATGTGTGTTTATATAGCTAGAGGAAATAACATATGTATATGATATGCATATATATATATATATATATATATATATATATATATATATATATATTTACAGAGAAACAATAGATCTTCTAGAACCTGGAAAATGTAGGAAAGGGATTTCTCTTATAACCTCTATTAAGAATTCACTATGGCTGGGCAGTGCTGGTACACACCTTTAAGGCCAGAACTTGGGAGGCAGAGGTAGGTAGCTTTCTGAATTTGAGGCCAGCCTGGTATACAGAGTGAGTACCAGGAGAGCCAGAGTTACACAGAGAAAACCTGTCTCAAAAAAGAAAAAAAAAAAAAAAAGAAGAAAAAAAAAAAAAGAAAGAAAAAAAAAAAAAAAAAACAGAAAAAAAAAAGAAAAAAAAAAAAGAATTCACTCTGCCAGTATTCCAGGTCTCTCAGAGACCAGTCCACACAGGAGAGTACGCAGGCTGCAGAAGTAACAGAGCTTCTTAGACAGGGTCCCTTCAGGCCTTCATCCTCAGCCAGGAGGCAGACCTGACTTCCAGACCTCTGTGCACCTTCTGTGCAAGAGGAAAGCTTGCCTGCAGAGAGAGAGTTGAACTCCCAGGACTGCTGACAGAGGCTAACAGAATCACAGGAGGAAAAAGTACCAGCCAGAGACAGCTAGAACATCTAACACAAGAGATTACCAGATGGCAAAAAGCAAAGGTAAGAATCTTACTAACAGAAACCAAGAACACTTGGCATCATCAGAACCCAGTACTCCTACCACAGAGAGTCCTGGATATACCAACACACCCAAAAAGCAAGATTCAGATTTAAATTCTTATCTCATGATGCTCATAGAGGATTTTAAGAAGGGCATTAATCACTCACTTAAAGAAATACAGGAGAACACTGCTAAACAGGTAGAAGTCTTTAAAGAAGAAGCACAAAAATCCCTTAAAGAATTACAGGAAAACAGTGCTAAACAGGAAGTAATCCTTAAAGAGGAAACACAGAAATCCATAAGGAATTACACGAAAACATAACCAAACAGGTGATGGAATTGAACAAAACCATCCAAGATCTAAAAATGGAAGTAGAAACAATAAAGAAAACCCAAAGGGAGACAACTCTGGAGATAGAAATCCAAGGAAAGAAATCAGGAACCATAGATGAGCATCAGCAACAAAATATAAGAAATGAAAGAAAGAATCTCAGGTACAGAAGATTCCATAGAAAACATGAACACAACAATCAAAGGAAACGCAAAATGCAAAAAGTTCCTAACTCAAAACACCCAGGAAATCCAGGACACAATGAGAAGACCAAACCTAAGGATAATAGGTATAGATGAGAATGAAGATTTTCAACTTACAGGACTAGTAAATATCTTCAACAAAATTGTAGAAGAAAATTTCCCTAACCTAAAGAAAGAGACACGCATGAACACACAAGAAGCCTGTAGAACTCCAAATAGACTGGACCAGAAAAGAAATTCCTCCCGAAACATAACCAGAACAACAAATGCACTAAATAAAGATAGAATATTAAAAGCAGTAAGGGGAAAAGGTCAAGTAACATATAAAGGCAGATCTATTTTAGAATTACACCAGACTTCTCACCAGAGACTATGAAAGCCAGAAGTTCCTGGAGAGAGGTTATACATACCTTAAGAGAACACAAATGCCAGCCCAGACTACTATAACCAGCAAAACTCTTAATTGCCATAGGAGAAACCAAAGTATTCCATGACAAAACCAAATTCACACAATTACTTTCCATGAATTCAGCCCTTCAAAGGATAATAAAGGGAAAACTCCAGCACAAGGAGGATCCTTCAGCAAACCTAAAAGAAGATAGCTGCAAGAACAGAATCCCAACTCTAAGAAGAAAAATAACAGGAACAACAATTACCTTTCTTTAATATCTCTTAATATCAGTGGACTCAGTTCCCCAATAAAAAGACAAAGACTAACAGACTGGCTACATAAACAGGACCCAACATTTTGCTGCATAGAAAACCCACCTCAGGGACAAAGACAGACTCCGCCTCAGAGTAAAACGCTGGAAAACAATTTTCTGAGCAAACGGTTCAAAGACAAAAAGGACACCAAGAGGTTGGGAAAGGATCTTTACCAATCCTAAATCCAATAGGGGACTAATATCCATGATATAGAAAGAACTCAAGAAGCTGGACTTCAAAAAATTAAATAACCCAATTAAAAATGGGGTACAGAGCTAAACAAAGAAGTCTCGACTGAGGAATATGGAATGGCTGAGAAACACCTGAAAAAAAAAATGTTCAGCATCGTTAATCATCAGGGAAATGCAAATCAAACCAACCCTGAGATTCTACCTCACACCAGTTAGAATGGCTAAGATCAAAAATTCAGGTGACAGCAGATGCTGGCGAGGATGTGGAGAAAGAGGAACACTCCTCCATTGTTGGTGGGATTGCATGCTGGTACAACCACTCTGGAAATCAGTCTGGCGGTTCCTCAGAAAATTGGACATAGTACTACTGGAAGATCCAGCAATTCCTCTCCTGGGCATATACCCAGAAGTTGTTACAACTTGTAATAAGGCCACATGCTCCACTATGTTCATAGCAGCCTTGTTTATAATAGCCAAAAGCTGGAAAGAACCCAGATGTCCCTCAACAGAAGAATGGATACAGAAAATGTGGAACATTTACACAATGGAGTACTACTCAGCTATTAAAACCAATGAATTTATGAAATTCTTAGGCAAATGGATGGATCTCGAGGGTATCATCCTGAGTGAGGTAACCCAATCACAAAAGAGCACACATGATATGTACTCACTGATAAGCGGATATTAACCCAGAAACTTAGATTACCCAAGATACAATTTATAAAACATGAAGCTCAAGAAGAAGGAAGACCAAAGTGTGGATACTTCGCTCCTTCTTAGAATGGGGAACAAAATACCCATTGAATGAATTACAGAGACAAAGATCGGAGCTGAGACAGAATGAAGGACCATCCAGAGATTACCCCACCTGGGGATCCATCCCATAAACAACCACCAAACCTAGACACTATTGCATATGCCAGCAAGATTTTGCTGACAGGACCCTGATATAGCTATCTCTGGTGAGGCTATGCCAGTGCCTGCCAAATACAGAAGTGGATGCTCACAGTCATCTATTCGATGGAACACAGGGCCCCCAATGAAGGAGCTAGAGAAAGTACCTAAGGAGCTAAAGGGGGTCTACAACCCTATAGGAGGAACAACAGTATGAGCTAAACTGTACTCCCCAGAGCTTGTTTCTCTAGTTGCACATGCAGCAGAGGATGGCCTTGTCGGTCATCAATGGGTGAAGAGGCCCTTGGTCTTCAGAGGTACAATGGAATGCCAGGGCCAGGAAGCGGGAGTGGTTGGGTTGGGGAGCAGGGTGGAGAGTGGGTATAGGGGATTTTCAGAAATGAAACTAGGAAAGGGGATAGCATTTGAAATGTAAATGAAGAAAATATCTAATAAAAACATTTACATTTAAAGAAATTCACTCTGCCTTTCTCTTCCTTCTGAGTGCTGAGATTAAAGGCATGCATCACTACTTCTTGGCTTAAATATAGAGCTCAGTCTGGCCTGGAACTTGTGATCCTCCTGTTTCTGTCTCCTTCAGTAAATCCCTCAAATGGAGGAGACATTTATGTAATATAAATATGCTGGAAGTAAACTCTATGTTATACATTTAGTACATGAAGTATCTACTGGAAATACTAAAGTTAAATATTTCTTTAAAATATCCTCACCGATTTATAACTGAGTTTTAAAATGTTTGTGGTAAAAAGAGAAATTTTACAACCTGAATTGAGTACATCATTACATTACAAAATTAATTCCAAAATAAACATTTCAAAATAACAACAACCATAGCAATAACAATAACAATACTAATAATTCACCCTGATAGCACCCTGATTTATTAAAGCAAGACTGATTATTATTCTCTGACTTACATGATGGTACGGCAAAATATGGGCTTCTTTAGTTCACTAAGTTTTAAACTGGTCTTTCCTACAGAATCACAGAAACAAATGCAAAACATTTGCCAATTATTGACTACCATGTGTCAGGCACCATTAATATAACAGATTCCCATCTACAGAGATCATTTAGCTGCTAAAGTGCTTCGCCTATTTCATGTGATTTTTCAGAGAGAAACTAAAGTATAAACAAGAGATAATATTCAGGGACATGGTGTGAATTTACTTCTTCTCAAACGTTCTAAGTACTTCTTCCCATTTTAAATGTATTCCACATAAATTATGTTATATAGGTCAGCAATGAAGTGTAATCACCCACATTTAATTTGTATCCATGATTTCAGTTTAATCAATTGAAAAAGGCATAATATTACTTGTGGATTTATGGCTAATATTATACAGCTAGTATGAAACAGAGCGATAAATTTCCAACAAGGAGGTGATTGTCGACAAGCCACTAAATTGTGATAAACATCCTGCAAATTAGAGTGTGGTTCTATGTTAAGTAACCAATTTTACAACCAAAATGAGCTGCTAATGCCTACATTTTTCTTTAAACTAATAGGTAGTCAAGTATGTCTGTACATTGACTCTGAAAGGGAATATTGAGAATCTCATGTTTAATAAAACACTGGGTTGTTTTTGTCTCAGGTCCTGACTGCGAAGAATATGAATGATTTAGAAAGAGAAGTTGAAAGCTTCCCTTACTCAGACTAAGCCCAGTCTGTCATTAATAACTGAAATTTGTATTGTGTCTCACAAAGTACATTTGCATGTATTATGTAGGTTGCTCTTCTCAATGGATTTTTCCAGTAAATGAGACAAGCTAGCCTTAGGCATGTGACATATATTTCCTAAAGCCATGGAGCTTGTGAAGGGCAGAGCGATGATGGCACATACCTTTCTTCCAGTGAAAAACAATCAAGCCAAACACCATCTTCCACAGTTCTCTAACTTCAGTCATCCTCACACAACTTCCTGAAGGTGTGACTTTATTGGTGTGCCACTTATTTAGGATATTTCGAAGTCCATTAAAAGAAAAATTGAATATGGATTGCTAACAATAGTAGGATGTTCTTAAAGATAGGTTCTAAACCACATCACTATGCTGAGAGTTGTCTTTAAAGCCTCTTCAAATTTTTGTTTGATGATTACTTCCTTTGGAACATCAAGTTCCTTAGCTTTAATGAGAGAATAACATAGAAATGGAACTTTCATTTATACCTCATATATTATTTAATCTAAGTTTTCCATTACTTAACTGTGCCTTCTAGAGTAAAAACAAATTTTTCTTTTTTTCCTTTTCTATTTTTCTTCTCTCATACAATACATTCTGATTGCAGCCTCCCCTCCATCCACTCTTCCCACTCCCGCCACCTCCCCAATTCCCCAGATCGACTATTGCCCTTCTTAAAAGGGCACACCTCCCATGGATATCAACTGAGTGCAGCATAGCACGATGCAATAAGCCTAGACATGAATCCTCCTATCAAGACTGGACAAGGCAACCTAGTAGGAGCAGGTTAAAGAGACAGAGACACCTCCACACCCACTATTAGAAGTCCCACAAACCCCCCATGCTAAATAACCACAACATGTATGCAGAGGACCTATCACAGACCTTTGCAGCTGCTGTGATTCCAGATTTAGTCTGGGAGCCTCTGTGATCCCTGCTTAGTTGATTCTGTGAGCCTGTTCTGCTGTCTTTGATCCCTCTGGCTCCTACAATACTTCGTCCACTTCCTCTGAGCTGTTTATTGAACTCAGCCTACTGTTTGTCATTGAGTATCTGTATCTGTTCCCATCAACTGCTGGAGCAAGCCTCTCTGATGATGATTGTGCTCAGCACAGATTCTTATCCCTTATCGTATAAGTATAACAGAATGTTATTAGGAATAGTTTTACTGACATCTTTTGCCAGCTGTGTTTGGTTCTACCCTAAGACTCTGGGACACCCAGCTTCAGGTTCCTGCCATAGGCAGTGCCATGCCTGGGATCCACTCCATGGTAGTGGAGCTTAAGTGTAAACAATCCTTAACATACATTTTAGGGATATTGTGATTCCCAGTGTTGCCAAACGTGGTCAGTCAGTAATCTACATTTGTACTTTTCATTTATTAATCAAAATGTGTTTTGCTAGGATTTAGTTGAATGGTAGATATGCTTATAACAGAGATTGGAAAGTTGTGTTCAAAGCCTTGCATCCATATTGACATTTCTATTCTTATAAATTCAGTCTTCAGATTATAATAACTTGGAAGAATTTCCCCAAGTCAAGATTTTGTCTTCTGATCTGCACTGCTCACTCAGGAATATTTCTGCTAAGGTGTTTTGGGGACATTTAAAACTGTGACATCACAAAAGAATACACATGGTAGGCACTCACTGATGAGTAGATATTAGCCCAATAACTCCAAATACCCAAGATACAATTCACAGACCAAATGAAACTTGAGAAGAAGGAATACCAAAGTGTGGGTGCTTCAGTCCTTCTTAGAAGGAGAGTAAAATACTCTCCGAAGCAAATATGGAGATAAAGTGTAGAGCAGAGAATGAAGGAAAGGCCATCCAGAGATTGTCCCACCTGGGGATTCATCCTATATAAAATTACCAAACCCAGACACTATTGTGGATGCCAAGAAGTGCAAGCTGAATGGAGCCTGATACGGCTGTCTACTGAGAGGCCCTGCCAGAGCCTTAAAAATACAGAGGTGGATGCTTGCAGCCAACCATTGACTGAGCACAGGGACCCCAATAGAGGCGTTTGAGAAAATACTGAAGGAGTTGAAGGGGTTTGCAACCCTATAGGAAGAACAACAATATCAACCAACCAGACCCTCTAGAGCTGCCCGGGACTAAGCAATAAACCAAGGAGTACACATGACTCTAGCTGAATATGTATCAGAGGATGGCCTTGTCAGGCACCAATGGAAGGAGAGGGCCTTGGTCCTATAAAGCCTTGATAGATACCCCAATGTAGGGGAATGGAGGGCAGGGAGGTGGAAGTGGATGGAGGAACACTCTCATAGAAGCAGGAGGAGGGAGGATGGGATAGGCGGCTTCCAAGGGGGGGGGGCTGGTTGGGGAAAGGGCTAGTATTTGAAATGTAAATAAAGGAAATATCCAATTAAAAAAAGGGAAAAAATGCTGTGACATTAAAGTTCTTGTGTTAATAGATTCTCTCTTGTGAGTCAGTATTAATACAAATTTACCTTTCATTTACTGAGACTCTACAGTGCCCTCCCCCCAGTACTAATGGACAATGTCTGGTTCTTAAATTCTCTTCATTTTTCCCTGTAATTCTACAAATATAATGCATATGTGTTGTGCCTTCTAAATCTTTGTACCAAACTTCCAGTATTTATATTTCTTTCACTGTAGCATTATATAAAAAACAAGATAGTTACAAAAAGTAAGATCTGGGATTGTCCAGACAATATGCTAAAAATCAGTGTTCAATACAGACACTCTAATACTAAAGCATGAGTAGTCAATCACTATGCCTTATGCCTTGCAGTAAAAATTATGTCTTTTAGTAACTTTCATCACATCCCAATATTTATAACAAGAGAGACATGTCTTGCTTCTATACTCCATTGGTGGAACATATATTTCCACACTTTTAGATAATTTAGCATTATTAAGAAGAAATATTAGGGCTGGTGAGATGGCTCATCAGGTAAGAGCACCCGACTGTTCTTCCAAAGGTCCTGAGTTCAAATCCCAGCAACCACATGGTGGCTCACAACCATCCATAACAAGATCTGGCGCCCTCTTCTGGAGTGTCTGAAGACAGCTACAGTGTACTTACATGTAATAAATAAATAAATCTTTAAAAAGTAGAAATATTAATATTAATATTGTTATTTGGTGATAAATTAAATATATATTGCCTATGTGTATAAATATGTTTGTTTAATTCTAGTTTATTTTTCGTTGACACATAAGAAAGTGTCTATAATTTGGGATAATTATAAAGTACCAGAAATGGGGGATGTGGGGAAAATGAAAAGCAAATGAAGAGGAAAACTAACAACAATAACAACAATAAAATTAACAACAAAACCACTCAGCTGAAATTCTTCTTTTAGTTTGTTTTAGAAAAAGGTGATGAGACAGAAAACTTTCTCAGAAAGAGACCAGATGGGAATGTGTCTATTGACCGCCTCAGCAACTTTACACGCACATTTTGGTTTATCATGGTCAAATGAACTAAAAAGACACGGATCGATAATACTTGAATCTCAGAAGCAACCACACAAAATCTGTACAGAAATTCTCTCCTGGCCTATATTCTGTCAAAACGGCTGGACAGTTCCTCCATCTGCCTGTGGGAAGAAACAGTAACTCAGTTGGCTGATATATGATCAGGGTTACACTAGGCACTCACTCCTACCACACCCCAGTCCTCAGTTGCCACAGTCACAATGGTAACTTCTAGGACTATGCCCAAAGGCCACACCACAAAGACCTTCTGTTCTTCACAGGTGAAAATATCCCTTAATAGGTGCTTTGCATGCTTTTTCTAAATCAGTGCAGATTTGTAGTCAGATATCTACTGATTATGGGATACCAAGGTCTGTCTTGTGATTTTTTTTTTCACCACTATCAATAAATGTTTGTAATTTGAACATGTTCAATGTAAAGTCTTTTTACTTTCATGTATCTGCAGCAAGTTTTTTTTTTTCATTTTAATGTGTTTAATAAAATCTGACCAGAGTTTGCATTGTGTAAACTGTTGGTACACATGTGCTTCTGTTGAGAGGAGAAACTTCTGTGTGACTACATGTGCCGAGTGACTTCTGCTACCCTTAACCATGGCTCTCTCTCCACACCGTAGGGTCTTTCTATGATGTATTTCTATTCTAAGGGATGAGTTTCTTACCAGATGAGGACAACTTACAAGAAATCAATAGCTGGGACTTGGCAGCCTCTTAGAAATTTATTTACACGCTGACGTTCCTGTGGCAATAGATAAAAGTATAGGGACTTAGGCAAAACTGAGTCATTCCATGTCTGTTGTTCTTATCTTTAATTCCAGTCCTCACAATCTGACAGATATTCATAATTCCATGTATCATTCTATGTGTTTGCAGAATATTGCTTTCTTTTAACATAATGAGGTTCAAGGAGGACATTGTTGCAGTTTGCTTTTTGATCTGGTATGTAATAACTTACACTGTCAGGACCCAATTTCTTCCCTTGTTAACTATTGTTATCATCTACTTCATCAAGTTCTCTATTTGCTTTTATATATATATATATATATATATATATATATATATATATATATATATGTTTTATTAGATATTTTCTTTATTTACATTTCAAGTGCTATCCCGAAAGTTCTGTGTTCACATTGTCCATAATAAAACATAATCACAGTGTGATAGAGTTGGCATGGTGTTGATTTACAAAGACAAGTGAGAAAACCAAGTGAGAGCATCCCTCTTCAGAGATTAGCACTTTTCTTTTGGGATGAAGGAGCTAGAACTCTGTGAACAAAAACTACTTTCTCCACTACTTCAGGCCACTGATCTTGCCAATCCTCTCTAACGGTGGAAACATCTGCTTCATTCCAGTTGTTTACTCGTGGGAGTACTGAGAGGCTTTCTTTTTGGATATTTGTATATACATGGGTGTAAAATGCACACAGTTCATGTAGTGCACATAGAGGCCAGTGGAGAATGTCAGATTCCTTGGAAATGGAGTTTCACAAGTTTGAGAGTTTACATGTGGCTGTTGGGAATGGAACCCAGTTTCTCTACAGGAGGAGTCCTGCTCTTTAATCACTGAGCTCCCTCCAGCAGCAAGAATGAAGTTTTCAAATGACTGATTGATCAGTCAATTGTTTCAAAGTTTTCCTTATAGAAAGACTATTGAGAGTCATCACATGATTTTTTTTTTCAACACTGGCAATATGTTTTAGTAAGATGAATGTGGTTGCTGCTAAAGTATTTTGTACTAAAATGAGCAATGGCTGAGAGAATAGTATGCAATATTTTGGGAGGAAAAGGTAGGGGTTAAATGATTTCAACTTAAAAAGTTACCACTTCATCATGTAATTGAACCTATAAGACATAAAATTCAATAATGTTGGCTGAATTTTATTACATTAATTCATTCTGCATATAATTTCTGCCCACTGATAAGCAATGTGTTAGCACTGAAGAGATTAAAAATTTAACAAGAAGATATTCTTATCTCTAAGAAAATAGAGTTCAATAGAAGAGAAAAAAATAAACTCAAATAGTGCCTCATACAAAGCTAAGCTACCACTTATATGTTTCTCAGAGACACTGGGGTCAATTTCTACACATAAAAATCAAATTTTACATGCTTTATATTATTTATCTAAGATCTTAAAGGTCATGTACATAGTAGAGGTAAGTCAGAGCCTAAATTCTAACTCTCTTAACCAAATTGTGATTTAAGTTTTTCCTGGTCAATTCAAGTAACTAAGCTCTCAGGGGTAGGTATCACAGTCAGGCTATAGACATGAAAGTGAAAGTAGTAGTTCATGCATCCACTAGTTGCAAAGCCTTTCAGGAGATGTTCTGCCATTATCTTGCTTCCCCTGGCTGGTATTTATACCTGCTCAAGTATGATACTGCCCATTTGTGGTTGGTACTTCCTTCATCAATTACCAATCAAGAAAACCCCACACCAATATTCCCACGTGCCAATATGATGAAAAAAATTCATCATGGAGTTTCCCTCTTCCTTGATATGTCTATGTCCGCCTGTGTCAGATTGATATAAAACAAAACAAAACAAAACAAACAAACAGCAACAACAAAATCCCAGCACACACTGATTCCTAAATAGTTGGCTAATCACTACTTACATTGATCTGGAGCTTCAGGCAAGTTCTCCTATCAACATATACCTGTGCTAGCAACTCTTCTGGGGAAAAAGAACATGGTAAGTTAGCTATACCTCCTCTAACACACACACACACACACACACACACGCACACACACATACACACACACACAGACACACACAGACACACGCACACACACACACACACACATGCACACACTGACATAGTAGCCAGTATATTATCTCTTAGTAATTCATTTTCTCTCATCCATTCACATTTCCTACTTCCATACCTCATGATGCTCACATTTCTGAATTCTTTCAAGTGCTCCATCAGCAGCAAAACTTTAGTACTCTACAAAATCAGTCAACTCAGTCTGTACATAGTAAACTGGGAAAAGGGAAATGGGGAGTTATTTTTCCTGATTTAGTGTCTGCTTTGAAACCATCATAGTCATATACCAGAAATCAAACTCTCTCTAGCCTTTTTTAGTTAAGGAGTGACTCAAATTCCTGAAAGCTCTGGGTTTGTTGTTGTTACTGTTATGGTTGTTTTGTTTTCACAAACTTGAGTTGCAGTCCTCATCATTACCAACTAAGGCAATTCAGAGTTATTGATGGACTAGAAACAGAGTCCCCAGAGGGGGATAGGGGAGAGGGAGAGGGAGAGGGAGAGGGAGAGGGAGAGGGAGAGGGAGAGGGAGAGAGGTTATGTTTTATTGGGTACAACTATATACATACCCTACAACAGAAAAAAAAATTATTGAATCAATACTTCAAAAGCTTACTGTAAGGATATTGAACATGGAGAGAGAGAGAGAGAGAGAGAGAGAGAGAGAGAGAGAGAGAGAGAGAGAGAGAGAGAGAGAGAGAGAAGCAAATCTGCAGACAGAATAAAATGAAAAAGGCAAGCAGAAAAATTTTAAAGAAATTAAACTTCAGAGAGCTGTTAAAAAGAAAAAAAAATCAATAAAACAAGTCATTCAAGTAAAAAGAAAGAGACATCAATGTCACATCTGGGATGTAACAGTGGGTAGAGCCATGGAACCTCCAAACCTTGCAGAGATGATGAGCTGGCACAGCAAGCAGCACCACATGTGACATTTTCACGAATTTGAGGAAATGGATCTATTCCTGGCCAAATGCAATGACTCTTCTTCTAATCTAAATATGTGCACTAAACTTACTTGTAATGATAAAGAAAAATTAGTAGTTTTCACTTTTAACAAATTTAAACACAGAAATCTGCAGACACTGGAAATTTTATTAGTTAAGTTTCTATAGAGCATTTTCCCAGAAAATAGAGAGTGTAAAACATCTCCCTGCTTAGATTAGTACTCTAGTGTTAACCTAACATCAAATCTAGGTAAAGAAGTTTGGTCTATAGAAGGCAATAGACCAATATACTCAAAGCACTGTGTGTCTCTACCAGAGTCAGAGACAGACTTCAGCAAAAGATTTTCACAGAGTTCTCTCTTTAAGACTAAATGATCTTCATTCCCAGCAACACTGAACTCTATGTTCAACAAAACGACCCATTGTATTCTTTCACATATTCAGGTCAAAATATAAAAATATTATATGCAAAACAACATCCCTCCAGATTTAGCAAGATACAATACTGTTCAGAGTAAAAATAGAGAAAAAAAATAAATGGAAAGGTCAGAAGTCTACATTAAAGCTTGCAGAAAAGACCTGCAATTTATCTTGCACTTAATAATACAAACCAAATATGTCTCACTAAGATTCAGTACAAGAAAATGAGCTTTGCTCAAACTATTCTTTTTTATTATTATCATTCTCAATTCTAGCTCACCATCAGGCCAAAAAGGAAATAAAATCCATAGAGATTGAAAAGAAGAAACAGGCAGTTCCTGCTTGAAAAATGGCATTTCTAGAACTAAGAATTCCATTCAGCTAGATTGCAAAACATAACATAAAGCATTAAACATTCATGATTCTATAAGTAGCAGTGAGCGCATGGATGTTTAAAATAAAAATATAATAACATCTGAAATCAATCGCTGCAAAATAAGTGTGAATATAAAAAAAGCAGAAGTACGATGGTTTGATAAAGTCTACAGAACATTTGGAAAGAAATAAAATAAGTAACGATGTAAATCTGAAATTGAAACAGTGTTTTTAATACAAATCCTATTGACTTCCCTGAAATAGTTTTGTAGATGTAAAAATATTGCTTTAAAATTTATACAGAAAACCCAAGGAAATAAGGCAAGAAACTTAGTCCTGACAAAGAAGATAAATTGGGAGGAATCCATGTACTTACTTTTTGCTTAAGCGTGAGCTCATGGTTTTCAGTAAACAAAACTGTGATATAGGATAGACCGAGAGATCAGTGAAACAGGGTAAGGAACTCAGAACTATACAAAAATGCCCACCTGGTTTTCAGTAAGAAGATAAGCACATGAATATTAAATGAAGGGTTTGAGAGCTCATTATTATAATAGTAAAAAAAAAAAAAAAAAGCTTTAGAGATGTATAGTATTGTAACATTCATTTCAAATGATTCAGAAAGCAAATATGAAAAGTTACATATATATTAGATATAAACATGAAGAAAGGATTCCAGGAGCCAGAGATACCCATAATTCTATTTTGTAAAATTTAATTTTATTTATAATTCATTTTTTACACACTATATTCCATTCCCTGCCCCTCCCCACTTTCCCTCCAACTGCTCCACATCCTACACCTCTGCCCACCACACCCAGTCTACACGTGGATGCCCCCACACCCCCCCCCCCCCGACTTCTAAACTCCCTGGGGCCTCCAGTCTCTTGAGGGTTAGGTGCAACATCTCTGAATAAACACAGACCTGGAAGTCCTCTACAGTATGTATGTTGGGGGGCCTCATATCAGCTGATGTATGCTGTCTGTTTTATGGTCCAAAGTTTGAAAAATCTCAGGGGTCCAGATTAATTAAGACTGCTGGTCCTCCTACAGAATCGCCCTTCTCTTCAGCTTCTTTCAGCATTCCATAATTCAAAATCAGGGGTCAGCTGCTTCTGTCCATTGGTTGGGTGCAAATAACTACATCTGACTCTTTCAGCTACTTGTTGGGTCTTTTGAGGCAGTCATAATAGATTCCTTTTTGTAAGCGCTCCATAGCCTCAGTAATAGTGTCAGGCCTTTGAACCTCCCCTTGAGCTGGATTCTACTTTGGCCCCATCTCTGGACCTTCTTTTCCTCAGGCTCCTCTCCATTTCCATCCCTGTAATTCTTTCAGACAGAAACAATTATGGGTCAGAGGTGTCACTGTGGGATGGCAGCCCCATCCCTCAATTGATGTCCTGTCTTCCTGCTAGGGGTGGACTCTACAAGTTCCCTCTCCCTACTGTTGGGCATTTCATCTAATGTCCCTCCCTTTGAGTCCTGAGATTCTCTCACCTCCCAGATCTCTGGTGTATTCTGGAGGGGTCCCCCCAAACCTCCTATTTCCTGAAGTTGCCTGTTTACATTCTTTCTGCTGTCCTTCAGGGCTTCAGTCCTTTTCCCTCACCCAATACCAATCAGGTTACCCTCTACCCTCCACAGCCACTGACCCTGCCCACTTTCCCTCCCAAGTCAGTCCCTCCCTCCCCACTTGTGATTGCTTTCTTCTTTCTCCCAAGTGGGACTGAGGCATCCCCACTTGGGCACTCTCTCTCTCTCTCCTCTCCTTGCTAATATCCACTTATTAGTGAGTAAATACCATGTATTATGTCCTTTTGGGTCTGAGTTACCTCATTCAGGATGGTATTTTCTAGTTCCATCAATTTGCCTGCAAAAGTCAGGATGTCCTCATTCTTAATAGCTCAGTAATATTCTATTGTGTAAATGAACCAGATTTTCTATATCCATTCTTCTGTCGTGGGACATCTAGCTTGTTTCTAGCTTCTGGCTCTCACAAATAAGGCCACTATGAACATAGTGGAATATGTGCTTCTGTGACATGGTGGGACATCTTTTGAATATATTCCCAAGAGTGGTGTAGCTGGGTATTCAGGTAGATAAACTTCCAAGTTTCTGAGGAACCTCCGGATTGATTCCCAGAGTGGTTTTACCAGTTTGCAATCCCACCAGCAATGGAGGAGTGTTCCTCTTTCTCCCCATCCTCTCCAACATGTGTTGTCACCTGAGGTTTTGATTTTTGCAATTCTGACTGGTGTAAGTTGGAATCTCAGTGTCACTTTGATTTGCGTTTTGCTTATCACTAAGGACTTTGAACATTTCTTTAGGTGTTTCTCAGTCATTTGAGATTTGTCAGTTGTGAATTCTTTACCCCATATTTTTGATTGGGTTGTTTGGTTCTTTTGGTGATTAACTTCTTGAGTTCTTTATATATTTTGGATATTAGCCTTCTATCCGATGTGGCATTAGTGAAGATTTTTCCCAATCATTGGGTTGCTGATTTATCTTATCGACTATGTCCTTTGCTTTAGAGAAGCATTCCAGTTTTATAAGATCCCGTTTATCAATTCCTGATCTTAGAGTATGATCCATTGGAGTTCTGTTTAGCAAATTTCCCCCAGGTTAATGATTGCCCACTTCCTCTTCTATAGATTCAGTGAATCTGGTTTTATGTTGAGGTCCTTGATCCATTTGGACTTGAACTTTGTGCAAGGTGACAAATATGGGTCTATTTTAATTCATCTACATACAGACAGCCAGTTAGACCAGCACCATTTATTGAAGATGCTTTCTTTTATCTATTGTATATTTTTGGCATATTTGTCAAAGATCAAGTGACTGTAAATGTGTGGTTTTATTTCTGGTTCTTCAATTCTATTCCATTGATTAACATGTCTGTCTCTGTACCAATATCATGCAGTTTTTATCACTATTGCTCTGTAGTAAAGCTTGAGGTCAGGGATGGTGATTCTCCCAGCTATTCTTTTATTGTTAAGGATTAGTTTTGCTATTCTATTTTTGTTGTTGTTGTTGTTTTGGGGTTTTTGTTGTTTTTTGTTTGTTTTTGTTTTTGTTTTTGCCTTTCCGGATGAATTTGAGAATTGCTCCTTTCATGTCTTTGAAGAATTGTGTTGGGATTTTGTTGGCGATAGTATTGAATGTATAGACTTCCTTTGGTAGGATGGCCATTTTTATTATGTTAATTCTGCCAATCCATTAGCATGAGAGATCTCTCCATTTTCTGAGATCATCTTCAATTCCTTTCTTAGGAAACTTGAAACTATTTTCATATAGGTCTTTGACTTGTTTGGTTAGAGTTACCCCAAGATATTTTATACTACTGTGGCTATTGTGAAGGGAATTGTTTCCCTATTTTTCTTCTCAGACTGTTTATCCTTTGTATAAAGGAAGGCTACTGACTTATTTGAATTAATTTTATATCCATCTACTTTGCTGAAGTTGTTTATCAGTTGGAGAAGTTCTCTAGTAGAATTTTTTGGGTAGCTTATGTATACTGTCATATCATCTGCAAATAGTGATACCTTTATTTCTTCTTTACCAATTTGTATTCTCTTGTTCTCTCTCTGTGTGTCTCTGTCTTATTGTTCTAGCTAACTTTTTGAATACTATATTGAATAGATAAGTGATAACCATAATTCTTAGTGAAAAGTATGACCTTTGATTGTAATCATAGCCCTTAAAAGGCTGAGGCAGGAAGATCGAGTGTTTAACTCCAGACTGAACTACAGAAGAGGCCTCAGGAGAGTGAGATTTTTACAGTAAGATCTTGATATGAACAAACAAAACAGCCCAAATGTTGTGAGTTGAACTTTTTAGTTTAAGAAAAGAAAGAAAGAAAGAAAAGAAAAAGCTGATCTTTCACTGTAAATTCTTACAGGAGCTTTTGGCTGGGGACCTAACTGAGGTTCTACAGAAAAACAGCACATGGCCCTAAGAACTGAGCCTTCTGTGCAGTCTCAAATACCAAAGCTTAAAACCAGACGCCCTTTGTAACTGATAAACTATCTTGGGAATTGTTCTCAACTAAACTAAAAAAAAAAAAAAAATAGCACTATGCCTCAAAATGTATAACAAACCATCTCATTTAAATGTATCACCAATATTTGGTGTTGGATGGCTATACACTATAATGGAGGATGTCTCTGGTTATATTGAGTACTGGGTTTTCATGATTTCAGTAAAGAACTCTTCCATTATTAAATAAATTTAGTTCTGGAACACATTTGTGGATCACTCATTAAGAAAGTCTGAGAAAATTTGGCTTTAGGATGAGATAAATTTAAATTTGAAATGGTTTGTTTGCTTCTGCCTTTTACTCAATTTAATGTTTTTTGGGTGTCAGATTCATGTGTGCTTCTTCCTTATAATTTAGTGCACAACCTCTAACTTGTGTGTTTCAGTGTATGGCATGCATATTTAATCTTTGTAAGACACTACATTTTGCGATTGCATCTCTCTCCTGGTTATTATTTTATCACCACATCATTTTGCTTTCCTCCATCGAAACAGTTTCAAAGATCCCTCACCCTATTTATTTCATTTTATAGTAATAATTCACAAAATATTAGCAAGCTGTGGTATATTCTGTATGTGTCCAAGGTTAACCGAGTTAACAGGCACTAGATTGCACAGTATATTGAATAGTTCTTTGGCATCAGGCAGAATTATTAATAGACTGAGATGTGAAATGTAACTCATAAGTAGATAAAGAACTTAACTTCCCATGAGGCCCAGACACCCAAGGTTAGCAATTTCTCCAGCAATGATTCTGGATAAAAATATTGAAAGGTGTGTTGGTAGGTTTCTTGAAATAAGCCAAGAATTAAATTCCTTGCACGGGCTTGAAGGCAAGGCAAAGTTTTAGCATTAGGTGTTCCCTTTGTTTGGATCAAGGGATAATGAATGTCTTCTCAGAGAACAGTGAAGAAAGCACACCATTCAATAACTGCCAATTGTTAGATTCCCCACTCAGACATGTCAGCTCAAGAAGGGAAAATGGTCTGTATGTTAGTGCTGCTATTTTCAGAAGTCATCTGAAACAGGGTTTTGACTTCTGTGAGAAAACATAACTATAGAGATATAGTTATAAAACTGAAACAATATGTCCTAATACAAATACATAGAAACTAAATATCCTTCTTGTTTGAAAAACACAATAATGTGTTCTGGAGAAAGGAAGAAACCAGCATGGATCTCAGATCTACCAGGTAAGAATTGTGATTTTGGACTCTTTACTATACCTTTCTAAACCTTGGTGTTCTTGGGTGTGAAATTGTTTATAATATTATTTACTGCTGTGGGGATCCATAAAGAAAGTAACTCATATGTGCTGTTTGACCCAACACAGAACATGGTAAAGCTAAGTTAACTGTCACATTGTCCTTGGTAGAATAATTAAGTTCTGAGTGTATTGATGATTGCAGTATTCTTTGATTTTAAGAAAATCCAGCTCAAAGTGGTGGCTAAGGAAATGAAAGGAGTGTGAAAGATATTCTGATGTGAATGATATGACAGATGGCAGAAACAGACATTTTGAAAAAGTCGTAAGAAAAACTCTGTGGTGGTGATATTGCTAAAAGGCAATAAAGAAAAAGAATAGAAAAGAATTTTTAACAAGAGACTCTATGAATTACCTTTATTTCCAATGTGATCATTTACGAAGAGCATGGTAGATGGATTCAGGCAGTCCTGGGTAATCTTTGGAAATATTTGTTTTCATTCATTCTACAGATGTTTATTGAATCAAACTCAATGATAGCCATGGGGAATATAAAAATGGACAGAATGTTATTCATGATCTACAGTCTAAGCAAACATGATCTATGGAAGGACATAGGTTTATAAAAGCAGAATTATATAATTCATCATCCATAGTGTATATGTTGCCTATGAAACTGTGTCACCATTAGTATTTCCAGCAAGACAAAATCACATGCACAAGTTCTTCTTCAGTAAATGGAAACTGCTGTCAATCTTCACAGAGCATTTGGGATGTAAGCACAATAGAGATTCAGACAATAAAGGGAACAACTGAAATTCGGGAAGAAATATGCAATTCATATTAACAGACAATATAGAAAAGAAGTCAGACATGGAATAGCAGAAACAGTAGTATGAATGGTGTGTGCCAGCATCTGAATTTTGCTTTATGTGACCACAGTTTAGTGTAAATGAAAGAGGGCAACATATCATCATAACATATTTACCAAAATCACCAGAAGAAAGATGTAGGGGCTTTTCTTTAGTTCTGTAATAAAACAAGGTGGTAGGTTATACTATATGACATTAGCTTAATGTCCTTCCATGAAAGCTTAGATCTAACTGCTGTTGTGTGGGAAGCGGGTGTGGCCGCGGCTGCAGCCACCTGAGCCAAGATGATGCCCTGGTTCACTGCCAAGTCCTGTGATTCCCTGCTTGTTTACCAAAAACCTGATTATGCGCACCGGAATGATCATGTGCTGCGCACCTGAATGATCACGCACTGCACACCTGAGTGATCACGCACTAACTGCCTGACACATAGTGCCATACAGCATGATATTAAGTCACTGGCCTATCAACACGCACCCTGTCTGCCTGCATGGCTTGTGTATAGAGCATGCTGAATGCTGATTGGATGATGAAGAGTGATGAGAGACAAGTGCAAAGGGTGGAGGGGGTAAATTGGGTGATCCCCCATAATAAACAGAATAGAGCTGAGGCAGAAGCTGAAGGAGAATAAACGAAGCTGCAGCGGGAAGCTGCGGAAGCTGCTCAAACCCTGCCGTGTCTTCTTTTCCCCACCTCTGCTGGCCAGAGGCTGGGTTTTGCAACACTGTTGGATATTGAAGGAACTTCTGCCTTGTTCTCATGACATCTGTCAACTCTTAGAGCCAAACAACTTACATTGGATCTTTTTCCCAATAGTAATGTGATCAAACAGACAGCTGAAAGCCCACCTTGCATCTATTTCCAGAGTGCATACTTCCCATGTGTTTTTTTCAGCATAATAAGAATATTGATATCTCATCTTGGAAATGAGGAAGAAAGGTCTTGTTAACAACATTGGATGGAGTGGTAGTTAAGAGACCTAAAAATAGAAGTATACTAAAGGGAAAAATAAAGACATGAAAAATGAGAGAAAAATCAGCAACTTCTAAAGACACTTCAACTTTTTTCCTGCTCTGCAGGGGATTTTCCTACTGCTAGAAAACTCAAAGGTGTATTGATTCTGCCTCTCAGTCTATAGAATATCTATATAGACACAATATTAAAAATCAGAGTCACAAGTTACAACATAGGAAGACATAATGATACTACTTGTTTGGGAACTTAGTATTTTCCCATGTAAATTGGCTTTGTTTCAGTACCTATCATAGACTTAAGTTTTCTAAATTGTTTCTATTAAGCAATTAACAAGTTTATGGTACATCTGTATTTTATTCTCTAATTCCCCTGCAGTGTTTTACAGCTGATAGTTTATACCTGACTTTTCCTCTGTAACTTTGAAATGCCCTCTTGATCATATCTATTGTCTGAATTCTTAGAAGTCAAATGTAGAGTTGATAGAAAGCGTCAAGGAGAACCTCGTGTGACAAAAATTCTCACTGACCTATTTTCAGAAATGATATATTCAAATGTTTCTATATATCTAGTTATTTAGAACCATATTTAGGTAAGCCATCCTAATTTTATGATTGGAATTAAGAAATTGGATCAGCACTAGCCAAATAGTGTCTTAAAGGCAGCTTGTTTTGATTTGGTTGGTTTTCTTTCTTTGTTGTTGTTTTTTTCCTTTTCAAAAGAATATCCATTCGTGTGTGTTTGTGTGTGTGTGTGTGTGTGTGTGTGAAAGAGAAATAGAGAGACAGATATGGAGTCAGAGAGAGAGAGACATAAAGATACAGAGAGACAGAGAAACAAATTTTATTATCAATAAGTTTAGCTTTAAAAGATTTATTTTGCATAACAACATACAGAATATTTTTAAATGTGTTGCTACAAACATATGAGAAATCACAAAAGATACAACCTTTCTAATATATGAGGTCCCAATGTTTTTCATGTTTTCTTCATGTTGCGCCTCAGAGGTACCATGGGATGTATGGCTCAGTTCAAGACTAGGGAATTTCTTGCTTGACAAATGATAAAACAAAGCCTTAGGTGTAACAAAAATTCCATTGGTGCTGTTGTTTTTAAATTTTGATTTGCCTAGTATAGAGGGTACCTCAGCCACCGTTAGTTCAACATCTTCGTGTGGTTAACAGCTTTTTGTTCCACATGATCTCCACTTTTGAGTTTTTCAGAGTGTACAGATTATTTGTGACTAAGGCATACAGAACAGCAATTCTTTCTGTTGTTCTGCAAGGGTATAGATAACCCAATGTAGAGATAAGTTGTGTAAGCATGGTGCTATGGGGTGATTCTGCAACCCCTGGTTTTAGGGCATACCTATATTGATGAATTGCCTGACCTTATTTTCTCCTAAATCTTTCAGTGTTGTTTAAGAATCTAACTTGGTAGAGCTGGGGAGATTGCTCAGTGGTTAAAAGGACCCACAAACTGGATCATAACTGTCTGTAACTCCAGTTTCAGGGGATCTGACAGGCACATAATGTACACATACATGTATGTGAACAAAATATTCATTCATAAAAGTAAGTAAAAAAATTTAAAATATTGAACATGGTATAAATAGTCTTTATAAGGTAGATTATATTATGCTTAGCAATAAGCTCCTTAACTAGGTATCTCCAATCCTCATTATTTGTAAATTCTACATTTCAGTGGATAGGTTTTTTTTTCATAGTAGAACTGAGCAAATTGAGAATTTGGAAAAATGAACCAAATAATTAAAAGGAGAGATTTGTAGCTGACCCTCTATCTTAACATGGGAGCAAACTTTACCACTTACTGACAAGAATACAAACCAACTGATAGGTAGATAGAAATATATAAAATGGAATATATGTACATTTATAGAATGAATACCATGAGATTTTAAAATAAATGTTACTGTTGGCCATATGTTTGCATTTAAAATGTATTCATACTTGTGTCTGATGGATTCAAAGTTGCTTAAAATGTTAAAAATACTATCATTAATCACATAAAGCACACAAAGTACAGAATGCATAATTTCCCTACTAATTTGCTTTTACAAGGAAGAGGAAAAGCAGGCTAAGAGAAGAAAAGAAGGAAAAGGGAGGGTGGAAAGTAGAAAAGAAGCTGAAAACTAACCTTATAACACCATAGTCCAATGCATAAAACATAATTTTAAATATGCTGCCCACTTTATTAACCAAAACATCAGCATAAGCTTGTAGAAACTAAGGGAGCTATGAAAAAGCTTCAGCCTCCTGTGCTTTCCAGTTATTCTAGTTCCTTCCAAGTTTTTCCCTTTACCTTTGCCATGTTTTTAGCCTTTATTTGTTGTATTTAAGGTCTTTGATGAGTATACCCTCGCACTTGTACTTTTATTTCTTTTTCTTTTTTTTTTTAAATTAGATAATTTCTTTATTTACTTTTCAAATGCTATCCTGAAAGTTCCCTATACCCTCCTCCCGCCTCTGTTGCCTTTCCCACTCACTCTCAATTCATGGCCCTGGTGTTCCCCTGTACTGGGTCATATAAAGTTTGCAAGACCAAGGGGCCTCTCTTCCCAATGATGGCTGACTAGGCCATCTTCTGCTACATATGTAGCTAGAGACAGGAGCTCTGGGGGGTATTGGTTAGTTCCTATTGTTGTTCCACCTATAGGGTTGAAGACCCCTTCGGCTCCTTGGGTACTTTCTCTAGCTCCTCCACTGGGAACCCTGTGTTTTTCTATAAATGAATTTTGCTGCGCAGTTGAGAAGTAGTTAAGTAGTCACTTAAGCTGTAGAGAGTAAAGCCCTCACTTCAGAATGAGTGTCTCTGGGTAACTTCATGCTTAGGGTCCTAAAAACATCATGCAGTTTTCCAACATCTTAACGAACACTAGGAACCAGTAATTGACAAGGTTAGATTACATTTTAGTTTTACCAAACCAAGTGGATGAGGTGGTTTTATTTCCTCCTGGCCATGCCTATTGCTGTCTTAGAATGTGTACATGAGACCAAGACTTAACAAAGATACACTTAACTATGAGATAAACATATCAATTGTTTTCATTGTCAAGAGGACCTGAATTGTTTCCAACACCAGTATTTTAGTTTTAGTCCACATATACAACATGATACCTTGAAGATCTACCAGTTTTAACAAAGAAAATAACCTTGGTATTGTGTGTAATATTGTGTCCAACCTTTCCATTCCCAGCAGACTTCTTGCTCCTGACAGTACTCTTTACAAGTCAATTCCAGATACATCCATTTGCCCAAGAATTTCATAAATTCATTGTTTTTAATAGCTGAGTAGTACTCCATTGTGTAAATGTACCACAGTTTATGTATCCATTCCTCTATTGAGGGACATCTGGGCTCTTTCTAGCTTCTGGCTATTATAAATAAGGCTGCTATGAACATAGTGGAGCATGTGTCCTTAT
>NC_034606.1:35416273-35422365 GCF_900095145.1 Mus pahari
GGTGGAACAACAATATGAACTAACCAGTACCCACTGAGCTCATGTCTCTAACTGCATATGTAGACGAAGATGGCCTAGTTGACCATCATTGGGAAGAGAGGCCCCTAGGTCTTGCAAATTTTATATGCCCCAGCACAGAGGAAGGCCAGGACCAAGAAGTGGGAGTGGGTGGGTAGGGGAGCAGGGGCGGGGGGAGGGTATGGGGAACTTTCGGGATAGCATTTGAAATGTAAATAAAGAAAATAATAAAAAAATAAGTTAGTAAAATAAAAGTCAATTCATAGTAAGAGCAAATATCTTTTACCTCTTGTGTTTTGAGATAAGCTTCATGCTGTGTTATAGACCCTTGCATTTTCATTAAACACATGTATTTTGCAAGGGGCAAAGTCCTGATAGTTTTATTGATATATACAGAGAAATAATATTTCTGATTAGACTATAGCTTGTATCTCCTGCTCTAGGATTTCAAATAGGGTAACTGATTATATAGAATACCTCATATGTCTACTCAGCTGGTATCACAATGCTTGTCAAATTGTTCAGCACTGAGAGGTTATCTATGGAGACAACACTCACCCAGGTGCTAGCATCTAATAGTTGAGTGCCTTCTTAAAAATAAACATTTTTGAAATGACACTAAGTTATTCCCTCTCTTGTTTGTTTCCATTGACAATGGGTGACAAAGATGTGTTTTCCTTGAAGGCTGTTGCTCTATCTGTTGATCAGTTTCATATTACCTCAAAACATATGACTGAAGCATCTCGTTCTGAGTTAAAGGAGTGACTTGCAGCTTGATATCCTCAGTTTACAGACTACAGCTTGTGAAGGAAAACTCTGCCTTCAATGACCTTCATGCCTTCTAACATCTGGCTAGCAAACTAACATTGTGTCTCTGATACAATGATCTATCCCCGTTGGGGTAGACTGTCCTAGATGCAATGAAGCCAGAGGTATTGACATTTTTAAACAAGTGTCTCCATATCACAAAAATGTACATGGCTAGACTTTGAAGTTGTGTGACCTTGATCTTGGTAGTATTATAACTCCGGAGTTAAAGACATCTTTTGTTCACCAACTGCAAACAGCATGATATGAGAGTCTTTTATAAAAGACGGTGACCTACTATAAGGGTTTAACACAGAAGAGCACAAGTGATTCTCTATGACATGACTGAGAACCTAACAGAACTACCTGATCCAGATGTAGTTGTAGGGCTGCAGGTAAGTGCATTTCACTGCACACTCATTTTGAGTCCATCAATGCAACAATAGAGCAGAGGAGAGGAAGGAGGCAAGGTTACTTTTGTGTCTTTAGTAAACCAGACATTAATCTACCCAGTCAAAATGGAATTTTTCATCCAGAACCTTATAGTCATGGTATGAAAAACCAAGCTCCAAGCTGAGCAGTTAAGAAGAGGGTTTTTATTCAGAAGCTCAGGTTAAAATCCCCAACCACTGTAGGCTCCATTCCATAGGCACATTATATTGAAGATCAATTGCATATGCTGCAGGACCAAACAGACTGGCTTGTATCTCCTTCCATTTCCAGCTAGATGAATGAACAAATTATCTATTGTCTGCAATTCATTGCCCCACTTTGTGAAATAGGGATGTCGCTATGAGCCTATCTGATACTTGAAGTAAGCAGGATTCTGGAAAGGACTGAGAAGATCAGCAAGTTTGGGGAAAGCTTTTGCTCTTCTAGATCAGTGTTTCCTTTTAATAGATAAGAAAAGAGGTTCTCAAAGAAGCAGAGTAGCTAACCTGGGGTTATGGAGAATGGATAGGCTGTGAGTCAACCTTCGATCTCAGGGAGTATTGGCTACTTCCAAATTAAAAAGAAGAAAAGTCTACATACAAGGAAAACCAGCTGGTTTTCCCCTTTTCCCCAGTAGGTAAATTGGGTTTGAAACTATGCCAATAGTAAAGGACTGAGTTCACTAAGCACATATCCAATTTAAATGTATTAGCACAGTTAACTGTCTATTACTACTATTATTAAGCCTATATGTCAGTGACCTTCTCTTTATCATATAAAGACATTCAAGGAATCCAAAATTAGATAAACATCCTGCTGCCTCCAAAGTATATGAAGTGTGTGTCCCTGAATTCTCTGAAAGCCCTAGACCTCACAGGTAGCCACTGAAGAGCAGGAGGAATGACTGATGGGAACTCATGTTTTAGACCCACTAAAGCCTGGATTCTGCCTCGTTCATCATCCTGTTGTTTGTAGGTAAAGCCAAACCATTTGTTCAGTCAAATTTCTGAAAGGCAAGGCATGTAAATCAAATTGTAATAACAGGACAGTTAAATCTTTATTAATCATCTAAGTATATTATCTACAATGAAACTTTTATTACACGTGTTATATGATAGGGCACAATATTATATAATCAGTTCAATCTTAGAAATATGTAAATAGAGAATTAGAAAGATGAAGTAATTGCCCTTTGACTACACATAGAATGTGACAGCTGGCAATATAACCCATGGATTAAGCAATAAAATGCATGCAGTAACTACTGTTTCATATTGTTCTGAGAAATAAGTATTTTTGTCCTTCTTGAATACACTGAAGTGCTCTTCAAAGTGTGTGAAAATATAACCATAGGAAGACTCTAATACATAAAATGGAGGACCTGTATTGCTTAGTTCTTAACAAAGCAAATATCTACTAGATAAAAGATATTTACCAGTTATTATTTCAGAACATAATTATATATGAATATACAGCACACACATATAATACATAATATTATTACGTACAATATTATATGTAATATATTATGTACATTATATTACATGTAATAAAAATCAACAGATTCCTACTTGTAAGAGGTTTGATTTTATCTTGAAATTGCCAGACAACAAAATATGGAGGAACAGATAACTACCCACTCATACATATTTTCTTTGTGCTTCGAAAAATTTTATCTTAGCGGGACAAGAGCTTTAATGTTTCTTTTAATGAGTACAATGTTGTCTTGGTGCTGTCAATTTTTTTTTTTTACATGATACCTCAGATCTGAAATGTGATCTAGAACAGAATGATTTTCTATAAATGTCTTAGTTGATAATTCACATAATTACTCAGAGACTCTGTGGGGAACTTGCTCAGAAGTTTGCATGTCTACCCCATTTTATTTTGTTCCTGAGCTAGTCCATTTTGAGGGTGGAATTGATTATCACTTTCCTGTTAACATGGACATTCTTCACAGGGCTGTGCATGAATAAGTAGCTTCTAGAACTAGCTTTCACATTTAGAACTCTTGTGTGGCCTGTGATGATAGAGAGTTTTTTTTTTTTTTTTTTTTTTTTTTTTTTGGTTTTTCGAGACAGGGTTTCAGGGTTTCTCTGTGTAGCCCTGGCTGTCCTGGANCTCNCTTTGTAGACCAGGCTGGCCTCGAACTCAGAAATCCGCCTGCCTCTGCCTCCGGAGTGCTGGGATTAAAGGCATGTGCTGCCATGCCTGGATAGAGAGCTTTTGAAAGAGACTTGGATTGGCTCTAAGAGGATCATCTGTGTCAAGATTTCTGGGCTATCTTCCTACCCCTTGCTTGTCCCCCATGAGGAAATTCTGCTGCTGTTTCTCCTGTGGCTTGGCCTTCTTGGAAACTTTTGCAGTCTAGGTGGAAAGGAATTCGCCAATGTTAAAGGTGTGAATGTTCACAGCGCTAGAACTGCTCTTCTCCAACACTATTGCAAAGAGCTTCAGAGGAGAATGACGGACTTCCTAATCACATGGCTATTTTCTTCTAGCAAAGGAGAGTTTCTATGTGTGTCAATTGTCGAATTGACAGAACCAACAACATCTAAGGGGAAATCCTGAATTGTGGAACTACCTAGATCAGATTGGCCATTTGACATCTGACTAATTGATGTTGGGACAGATAGGTGATGCCATCTGTCTTAGTTAGGGTTTTGTTGCTGTGAAGAGCTATCATGACCAAAGGAACTCTTATAAAGGAAACATTTAATTGGAGCTGACTTATAGTCTCAGAGATTTAGTTCATTGACATCATGGTGGGAATTAATGCAGATGCACACAGACATGGTCCTGGAGAAGGAGCTGAGAGTTCTACTCTTGAGCCACATACAGCAAGCAGGATACCCACTTCTACACTGGGCAAGGCTTGAGCATAGAAGACCTCAAAGTCTGCCCTGACAGTGTCACATTTTCTCCAATAAGGCCACACCTACTCTAACAAGGCCACACATTCTAGTAGTGCCACTCTCCATGGGTCACCCTTGAAACATATAAGTCTACTGGGGCCATACCTAATCAAACCACCACAATATCCCTAGTCAGATGGTCCAAGGTTACATACCACACTGCTAAAATTGTAATCTGTAAACTGAAGCTTGGGTAAGAACCTAAGCTCCCGATGGCCATGTTTTTACAAAAGCAGAAAATAAATTGTGATGAGGGGAATATCAAAATCCAATTCACTATAATAAAGTTTACAAAATACGATTACCACCGCTTTAAAAAGTAACATTAAGTTTTGAAATCCATGAATAGGCCATGTATATCATAAGAAAAGCCTGAGGAAGAGGGTATAGTGTGACTGTCTCAGAGTTATCACACAAGCAGCATAAGAAACATGCCCTGCATAAGTCGAAAATTGGCATCGTTTTCAATGGATAGAAAAACCTAACCTAAGGTGCAATCATTCCTGTAGGTGTTACAAACTGATGCAACATGATCAAGATATATTATCCAACTAATGAGAGTTTGTAGACGTATGCAGCAAGGAGAAAACAGAAAAAAAAAATGTGGTTTCTACTCTGATTGCTTAGCTACTTACTAGCCATGTCATTTTCCTAAGTCACTTTATCTCTGTAAACCTCAAGCTTCTTGAAATGAGTGGTCAGACCTCATCCTTGACTGAGCTTTTCAACCCTGATGGGAAGCAGGCATGCACATCACTGTAGCTTCTCTCTCAGTGGCTCATCCAGCTCTGCATTGCAAGAGGCACATATTGAATGAGTGACTGATAAAATAAAAGGAAATGAATGGCTGCATCCCCCAAAGCACATATTCTAAAAGAATATCAATTTAATACCCGTATGCAAAACAGAGAATACTCCTTGAAATTGCCACTGACTGGGACGAGGCGCCTGATGATTAAGGACAGGGACAAATGAAACAGGAAAAGTAATTTAGAATATGATAATATACAATAAATATTACTGTGGCTAAAGCAATTTGGGGCAGGAGGAATCTCACAGGAATTCAATTGAACAGCACAAAGATCCCGCCAGCATTATGAACGTGAGTATGAGCATCTTTTCATTAAATAAACTCTCTCTGTACCAACTGTATCAGTCCCCTAAATCACATGTCACTCCTAAGGAGGTATGAGAGAATATACAGGGAGGGCAGACATTGTGTGTTACAGATGGCTGCAGGATCAAGTTGAGTGTTCCCATAGCTTGCTGAGTATACTTTCTCACTCAGGAAGGGACTATTTCCTTGAACTTAATGTCTGCCCGGGGTTGGCTCTTAATTGCCTTTTATAGACTAATACCTTCCTTAGTATTAGTCTATAAATGCCTTTCATAGTCTCAAAATCTATAAATAAAAACACAGAAATCTGGATCCAGCAGACAAACTTTGTAAGTTTTCTTTTCTCCTACTCGCTCTGGGTTTTCTATCAAGATCATTAACCTTACTGCAGCGTGTTACCTGGCACGTATTTCAACTTAAAACATTGTTGTGTGCACATAAGCACACACATGTGAGGGGGATGGGTCAGCAAATTTAGTGTAGCTAGTTGCTAGCAGCATGCAATTGAAGATGCCACAATTTACCTCCAACCTTTATCCACTCTTCAGGCCCATCAGACTCCAATCGTAACATCATAACGGACAGCAAATTGCACCAGAAACACCTGCTGCCTCCACCAGGGGTCTTCTAAATGGCCAGATGCTAAGGGGGGCATGTTTCTTATTTAATTTCCTCTTTATTAATATTATCTGCCCAGTAAAAGCTTGAACCTCTTGCTTTCTCCGTATACCTTTCCCAGTGGTCATATACTGTCCAGAACAGCTGCTTCTCCTCCTCTTCCTCCTCCTCCTCCTCCTCCTCCT
>NC_034606.1:35422432-35429684 GCF_900095145.1 Mus pahari
TCCTGCTCCTTCTTCTTCCTCTTCTTCTTCTTTTTCATCTTCTTCCTCCTCTTCTTCCTCTACCTATTCTTTTTTTCCAATTGTTAGAATGGTTCAGTGCCTCAGGAAAGAAGGGTTTGTGTACATCCCAAAGAGTTTTTTCTCTTGAACAAGGATAACAAGTATTTTTATAAATATGAAAAGAAATATAAAACCCCCAAACTGATGGAACAGTGACACTAATGAGAAGTAATGATAGTGTTAATGTTGGAGAGCTGATGACTCCAATGGAACTAATTATTCAGAAAAATAGACAGGCTCTGGTTATTCCCTTTGAACAAACTGAACAACGTGCTTGAACTGAACTCTCAATGAAGTAACTTCTCAACCAAAAGGAAGGATGTGCCTTGATTCAGAAAATGATGTTCTAGTGTTTGCTATGAAAGTCACTTTGATTAGTCTTTTGGGAATGCAATTTTATGTATGAAACTCGGTTCTTGAATGGTAAAGTTATGTGAAGATAACTACTCTTGAACATTAGAAATAGGTGATTTAAATTTATCCATGCAGGGGTGAGTGAGGAACTGGTGATACTATGGTGCTTCCTGGATTGTCTATTGAAATTAAAGTTACAGAGCTAATTTCTATTTGGTTGATATTGAGTAACTCCATGGAAATGGAAGTTTACTTGGATTCAGTTGTTCTAACTAAAACCTGAGTCAGAACATGTATAGGAACAATCAGAAATTGCTTTGCTATCTTACAAGTGTTGATGCTCAGGTAGTATGCGATAAAAACAGTGTTAGAATGAGATGAATGCATTTGGTTATTTCTTTGCTTTTCATTTTGATATTTTGCATCTTCGATATTGGCATATCGAATATAATTAGCACAAAATATAAAAAATGATAGAAAACAAGTCTTTGTCAAATGTTATCTTTGCTTCAATCATAATTGTATTAAATATCTAATTAAAATGTGAGTTGCTCTTTTCAGTGATTTTTTTTCCTGTCTTACAGAGAAATGCTGTAACTTACCATAACCTATTTTAAAAGACCTTTTCTGTATTTGACTCTAGAAAGTCACTGTAGGAAAATTTTCTCTGACATCTAAAAACCATGTTGGAACTCAACTACACAATTTATGAGATTCATACTATACATCTGTATAGCAGTGAGGTTCTCTGGAGTCTCTTCAGAAAAGTCATGTAGTTATTAGATATATATTCTGTAACTTTTATTATGAAATATCAAGAATGTGTCTTATTATTTTATACAACAGCAAATGAAATGAATAATTTGGGACAATAATTGAGAAGAAGACAAAAATCAAGAAGCTAAGCATCCTTGCAGAGAGAATGTTGCTGCCTCTTCTGAAGTTTCCCACCAGCCAGGAGAGGCCAATCTTTCATATTACCATTATTTTGACAAATGGACCTGTGATCAAATTTCCTGCCAGATTACTCAGATATTTCTTTACTCTTTTCAGTTTTATAGCTGAGCAAAGCTTTCTACAAAGACCTGGAACCTTTTATTAAAAGTCAGTCATTGGGAAGACACTGTTCCTGCTTCTTGCCTCTGCTGAGAGATCTAAACCTAAATCTGCTGGTGCCAATTAAGAAGTGTAAATGTTTAATTCCAGATACGGCCTTTTTCAAACCTACAAAGTAGCTCAGTGTGTTCACACATCTCATTCATTAACCTCCATGCTAATATTCTTCAGCACATTTCTATATTTGCTAACTCTAAGCCTAAAAGATATCTGCACCTAGGAGTCCCTCTGATTTGTGGATGTGGTCCCTGGTAGGTTACTCACAATACAGTGTAATGCCAGACAACCATGTGCATGTAGCTGCATCAAATATGCTCATGGTGTCAATATCAAAATAAGAAAGTAAGTAAATAAATAAATAAATAAATATGCTGAGACTGGGAAATTTAGTTCAAGATAGGGTAGAAGAATGATGAGAAGATGGAAGAAAGTTTTGTTGGATTGATATGATTAATATATGTAACATAAGTGTGTAAAACTTTCAAAATTAAAAGACTCTTAACTCACATAGTAATTACAATTCATTAATCTAATTGAATATATCACTAGCATTACATTTATCTGACTAAATAGTATGAGTATGGATCTTTGTCTAAATATTTGTGTTTTAAATTTATAATTTAAATAAAGCTTATACATAAAGATACATATATCTTTTATCATTTATTCATGAAGATAAAAAATATTGTTACCATCGGTATCAGTATTGCTGAGATTTTAAAGTTTGTCATTCTTACTTCTCTACTTCTAAAGCCTAGAATGGTATATATTTTCACTGTTTAATTTTTATTACGACTTTTTGATCCATTTTTATCTTATAGCAAGTCAATAAGGAGTTCATTCCTAGGTGTCAAATGTGGGTGAGAGCTCACACGAAAGCAGCAAAATAGCAGAGACACAGTAGAACTTACTGAAGAAGAAAATCAGAGCAAAAGATGGAGAAATAAGATGAAAGTAATTTCTGAATAAGAGTAATCATTTAAGGGGTACAGAAACAGGCTAAGATGGGCATTACTAAGATGAGTCCATGTGATTGATGTCTCAATGTCCAAATAATATCTCCATTTAAGAAACAGGTTTCCAAGGGATAGAACTTGTATTCAATGGAGAAAATTTCTCTAATTCTTCTATCACATTTTGTCCTGAAATTGCGGTGTGTAATTGCTATCGATAGCATCATAGAAATCAGAGAGGATACAGGCCTGCTGGGATGTCATGAAAGCAACAGGTGAGAGCAGAGAAAAAGGGAGCTGGGTTGAGAAAATGAGTCATGAGAATGAGATAGCAGAGTTGGTGTTTTGGAGCTATGTGACATTATCATTTGGCAACACCATCAAACACTATTTCGTTTTGTTGTCAAACAATTTCTTCAAGAAAGACTGGATGCTGAGAAGAGAGAGAGAGAGAGAGAGAGAGAGAGAGAGAGAGAGAGAGAGAGAGAGAGAGAGGATGTGACTCTAAGCCAATACCTTTCATTACCCATGAAAACAGTGAATGGAGTTTCTTTGTTGCTACACTTAATCCAGCCTAGGTGCTTTAAAATATAGTTGCTCACTTTTATCTCTTTTTAAAAATTAAAGTTTTCAAAGGAATGCTATGGTTGGGAATTTGAATTTCTCTACAGTATTATCACAGCATGATGCTTAAAATGCATGTTAGATAACTAGATGGAGGGCTTCTCACAGGAAGCACAATTTTAGAAAATGACTGTTGAAATAGAAATAGCCAACGTCAAGAGTCAATATTACACTGAAAGAAAGACACTTTGGTTTTCTGTGATTCATAAAGTGCTAGTGTAGAAACCAAAGGGACCTCAGAGTTTCGAACACCTGGGATAAATTCCTTTTCTTTCCCTTCCTACTTATCTACCCTGCCAATGAGTAGTCTAAATTGGCATATTCTATGTAAGTCAATCTAAATAATACCAGTTTTTTTCTTTCAACATAAGTGGGGTAATTTCCATTAACTCAACCCTTAATTTGAAATCATACCAAAGACTTTAGATTTCAAAAAAATCTAGTAAATAGAAAATTTTTACTATAGTGCTAAACCATGGAGACTTATATTTATCCATAATTATGTAAGGCCTATAAAACTCAAACAATAGTCAAACTAATAAATAGACACAAACCATTGATTTCATTAACTGAAAATAAACTTATTTTACCTAATAAATAGAAACATAAAATCATACACTATTGATGGAATCCTCTGTGCTAGTTGATATATTCCTATGTTGTTATATGAGTTGAACATATCTGTCATTTGAAATAGAATTTTTATTATGGTAAACAATTCAAAATTTCTTCTAAAAATACCTGAATTTTAAATATATAATTTTATTTAAAATTTAAGATTCTCTGCATAAAATTGTATGTGGTTATAACTTTTCAGAACTTAATGAAAATGAAGGAATAACATACCCAAACTTATGGGACATAATGGAAGCGGTGCTAAAAGAAAAACCCATAGCTTTGAGTAACTCCAAAAAGAAACTGGAGAAAGCATACACTAGCAGCTTGACAGCACACCTGAAAACTCTAGAACAAACAGAAGTAAATACACCCAAGAGGAGTAGATGGCAGGAAAAATCAAACGCAGAGCTGAAATCAACCAAATAGAAACAAAAAGAAGGTCTATAAGATCTTCTAAGAAGATCTAATTACAATATTGTCCAAACTGTTCCAAAAAATAGAAACGCTAACCGATTCATTCTATGAAGCCACAGTTACACTGATATTAAAGCCTCACAAAGACCCAACAATGAAAAAGAACTTCAGACCAGTTTCCCTTATCAATGTAAAAGTATTCACTAAATTCTCACAAACTGAATCCAAGAAAACATCAAAACAGTCAACCATCATGATCAAGGAGGCTTCAACCCCAGGATGCAGGGATGCTTCAATATAACGAAGTCCACTAATATAATCCACTACAGAAACAAACTCAAAGAAAAAACTACATAATTATTTCGTTAGATGCTGAAAAAGTACTTGACAAAATTCAACATCCCTACATAGTAAAAATCTTGGAAAGATCGGGAATTCAAGCAAACCAGTAGACAACATCAAACTAAATGGAGAGAAATTTGTAGCAATCCCACTAAAATCGGAGATGAGACAAGCTGCCCACTCTCTCCCTATCTATTCAATGTAGTACTTGGAGTTCTAGCTAGAGCAATTAGACAACAAAAGGAGGTCAAAGGGATACAAATTGGAAAGGAAGAAGTCAAAATATCACTATTTGCAGATGATATGATAGTATACTTAAGTGACCCCAAAATTTCCACCAGAGAGTTCCTAAACCTGATAAACAACTTCAGCAAAATGGTTGGATATACTCAAACAAATCAGTAGCTTTCCTATACTCAAAGGATAAACAGGCTGAAAAAGAAATTAGGGAAGTGACACCTTTCACAATAGTCATAAACAATATAAAATATCTTGTTGTGATGCTAACCAAAACTTCTGGGGGATTCACCATTCCTGACCTCAAGCTGTATTACAGAGCAATAGTGATAAAGCTGTATGATATCAGTACAATGACAGGTGTGAACATCAAAGGAATAGAATTGAAGACCCAGAAATGAACCCACATACCTATGGTCACTTGGTCTTTGAAAAAGAAGCTAAACCATCCAGTGGAAAAAAGACAGCACATTAAACAAATGGTGCTGGTACATATGGCTGTCAACAAGTATAAGAACGAAAATTGACCTAATCTTCTCCCTGTAGAAAGCACGAGTGGATCAAAGAGCTCCATATAATACAGGATATACTGAATCCAGTACAAGAGTAAGTGAGGAAAAGTATCAAACACATGGGCACAGGGGAAAATTTCCTGAACAGAACACCAACAGCTTATGCTGTAAGATCAAGAATTGGCAAATGGGACCTCATAAAATTGCCAAGCTTCTATAAGGAAAAGAACACTGTCAATAGGACCAAATGGCAACCAATAGATTAGGGAAAGATGTTTACTAATCCTACATCTGATAGAGGTCTGATATCCAAATTATACAAAAAACTCAAGAAGTTATACTCCAGAGAACAAAATAACCCTATTAAAATGGGATACAGAGCTAAACAGAATTCTCAACTGAGGACACTCAAAAGACTGAGAAGCACCTAAAGAAATGTTCAACATCCTTAGTCATCAGGAAAATGCAAATCAAAACAACCCTGAGATTCCATCTCATACCAGTCAGAATAGCTAAATTCAAAAGCTCAGAAGACAGCAGAGGCTGGTGCGGATGTGGACAAAGAGGAACTCTCCTCCATTGTGGGTGGGATTGCAAACTGGTATAACCACTCTGGAAATCAGTATGGCAGTTCTTCAGAAAATTGGACATAGTACTACCTGAGGACCCAGCTATATGATTCCTGGACATATACCCAGAAGATACGCCAACATTTAATAAGGAAACATTCTCCACTATGTTCATAACAGGCTATAATATATCTATAATAGCTGCAAACAATCCAGATGTCCCTCAACAGAGGAATAGATACAGAAAATGTGGTATATTTACACAATGGAATACTACGCAGCAATCAAAAATAATAAGTTCATGAAATTCGTAGGCAAATGGATGGATCTAAAAAATATCATCCTGAGTAAGGTAACTCAGTCCCAAAGGACCACACATGGTGTGTACTCACTGATAAGTGGATATTAGGCAAAGTGCATGGAATACCCATGATACAACTCACAAACCACATGTAGCTCAAGAGGAAGGAAGACCAAAGAGTGCATGATTCAGTCCTACTTACAAGGGGGAAGAAAATAATCAAGGGAAGTAGAGGGTGGGAGTGACTCAGGAGGAAGAGAAGAGGTTACAGAAAAAGAGGTGAAGAATCTTGTATAGGAAGAGATGAAGGAGATAGATGTACAGAACATCAAGAAACTGAACAGAGTTGTGTAGCAATGAGGGATGGGGAACTGGGGGTAGCAACCAGAAAGTCCTAGATTCGAGGAAACAAGAGCCTTCTAGGACCTCACAGCAATGTCATTAGCTGAAATACCCCACAAAGGGGAAGGAGAAGCTATAGAGACTGTATGCAGAGGTTAAGCATGCCCCTCCCCAGTTGAGAGATGGGGTTAAGCACCCATCTCCAAAATTTTAACCCAGAATTGCTCCTGTCTAAAGGAAATACAGGCACAAAGAATGGAGCAGGAAAGGAAAGGGCATCCAGAGAGTGCCCCACCTGGGGATCCATCCAACATGCAGACAACAAACCCAGACACTATTGTGGATGCCAAGAGGTGGTTGCTGACAGGAGCCAGATATAGCTGTTTCCTGAGAGGCTCTGCCAGATTCTGACCAAACAGATGTGGATACTTGCAGCCAACCATCAGAGTGAGCACAGGGACCCCAGTGGCTGAGTTAGGGGAAGAAGTGTAGGAGCTGAAGGGGTCTTACCTGGCATCAATGGGAGGGAATACACTTGGTCCTGTGAAGGCTTGATGACCCAGTGTAGAAGAATGCCAGGGTGGTGACGCAGGAGTGGAAACACCCTCATAGAAGCAGAGTAAGGGGGAATAGGATAGTGGGTTTGGAGAGGGGAAACTGGGAAAGAGGATAACATTTGAAACGTAACTAAATAAAATATCCAATTAAAAAAATATAGGTGGTTGTTTTGTGTATTCTTAGATTTTATAGTCGTCCTTACAAAATCATTAGTAAAAAATACTTTTTTTTTTTCTTTTCTTTTTTTTTTTT
>NC_034606.1:35429695-35440378 GCF_900095145.1 Mus pahari
TCTCGGGCGCACTCCCCTCCTCGGGTGAGGAAAGGCGCTGGATGCCAGGCGGACACCCCTCCTCGGTCGGGGAGGCAAGGTGTTGGGTGCTGTATCAGCCTGCGGACAGCNGCCAGGCGAACACCCCTCCTGGGCAGAAGAGGCGCAGGACGATCTGGTCCAGCTGCGGGTCCCCTCTCCCAGTAAAAAATACTTTTAAAAAATTGTTTGTAATGAAATGAATTTGAATTATTTGAGTTGTGTTAATGACATTTAGAAAATAAGAATCATTGCCTATAAATTCTATTCAATATATAGGTAGCTTAAATTAGTTATTGAAAGAAAGACAAAAATCTATGTTTCTTTGACACATTAATATCCTGAATGGTTTGTAATATGGAATTACTGTATGTAAACCCATAGAATACAAGGTGTTAAAGTCAAAAGACTCTTAATAGATGCATGAAATAGATTGGATGAAGATGAATAGGTCAAGACCAGCAACAATAAATAATGATCCAATTCTAACTTACAGACATATCATATCAAGCCTGGTACTGGTATCTCCAAAATGAGAAAAAACATGAAATCAAAAAGAATTTTCACTTCATTTTCTTGATTTTTTCTTCAAATTTATTAGTAAAACAATAACAAAGTCCTTTAACTGCTTTAAATATCACCTAAACTTAAGGACCCCTCACCAAAATTCACCATGAAGACTTTCCTTAATTCTACAGTAAGGAAAGAACATACTGTTCTTTCATGGAGGAAATCTTCATTTAATTCACAAGGAAAAGTTAATATTCCAGTGTTCTTTGTCAATAATTTGCCTGATTAAATAAATAACAATTATCATCATCTCTTTTTGCATACAAATATGGTAATTGTTTAGTAAATTTTATTGTTTAGCAAAAAGAAAAACATAAGCAATATCACCAGGATTTTGGGTTTTGTGGAGCTGTGGAACTCTTGGGAGCAGGCTCAGAGCAAGAGTGAGGTTGTGGTATGTTGAAACCCTAGAAATTTCATCCTGAGGTTCTCAGGAGCAGGATCTCTTTGCTTCTACCATGGGCCTGTGCATCACAGTACATGGATTCCTGTGCTCCCACCTTTGCCCATCAGAGGCCACATGGCTTGGTAGCCAGGTTAAACTTTCTCTCTCTTTATAAGATCACATCCAGCCACACTGGGAATTCCTCCTTATGTTAGAGACACTACATCATCTGCACCCTGATCCCTACCAATTTACCGTCATCTTGATAGCCCCTACTCATCCCCAAAGATTTACCATATGAGATTTAAAATGCCTTTGTTACCCCTATTAAAATGAGATATCTCACTAAAGCTGGAGATATCTCCTGAGAGTCTGTTTTCCTTATGCTCCCTACCACCTAAGATCTCTAAGCTACCAATGAACTATCTTGATTCCCCTCTCAGAATCCATCAGTTGTGATCAGGGTGATCATGCTGCTATGGGTGAGGAAGTGGAACCTGAATGGCAGAATATGGGCTGGAATAACAGAGGAATAGGGTGAGTGAACTCTTCCTGGGTCACTTGATTATGTCTCAGTATAGAAGTAATAAACTTCATTGAGTGCATCATTTGTCACATGGGATTACAAATAGTCATAAAAGAAACATTTGGACAATTTAGGATGCTTTATAGCTTGTCTGTCTTAGGTACTTTTTTTCTGAGTAAGGCTAAATTGAATGACATTAATATTTGTTTCTTATAATAGTAACTTATAAGTCTAGATGTATCATTATAGACCCATAATTACCAGTGATACATAAACCATCCAGTCATCCATAGAACTGGCCTACTAATCTACAGTCATAGCTTCTATCTCCTGGATCAAAAATGTATTCCAAATATCCAGAAAATATTGATCTTGGATCTCAGCCAGATGAAGAACATGTATAAGTGTATTATTCACTCTATTTTTCTCCCTTCTTCCCTCCATCCATCCATTTATCCCTTCCTCCTTCCAACCCTCTCTTTCTTCTCTATCTTTCTTCCATAATGAAATTAAGACACTGACCACATGTCAAATGTAACTATAAAGGAACTGATAGTTCTGGTTTTGCACCAGCTCTATCAATGTTTATTTTTTTAATCGATTAATTATAGGGAGAAAGTACAAGACAATATTGACAATGATTCATAAATTCTGGTCTCTTTATCTGGCTCTGTATAGAGAAGAGTCCTTCTTTAATGAGCTCCAATTTAAGTAGTTCTACAAGTAGCTTTTTTACATGCCAGCTGATGCTCCTTCCATTATATCTAAGGAACAACCAGATGATAAAGAACACAGTCAGTGAAGAAACCAAACAGTAAGTTTGGCATTAGACGGGAATTTCACCACGAAGATTGCTGCCGTATAGTATATGGGCGGCGGGGGGGGGTGGGATTTTGGAATTATGAAGTGAGAAATTAAGTTGACTACTCTCATCTCCACTCTACTGCACACTGCAGTCTTATACCCATGCTTGGCTTCACCTTCAATGATGAGCAACATCTATATAGCACAAGCAGGAGGGATAGCTGTCTCAGTCTCCTACCCCTCTCACTGCCATTCTGCTTCAGTATCTTATTCTCTGCTGGTTAACCCATTGTTCGTTGGCCCCTTAAATTCCATCAACTACAAAAGGAAATTTCTTTGCTGAGGGTTGAGAGCTACACTAATCTAAGTATACAAAAACCAAACATTTAGAAAACGGTTTGATGCTGCATTCACTTAGTGTACTAAAAGTAGCAGATTCTCCCCTTAAGGTCAGTAACCTACACACCTGTAGGTTCTTGACCCAGTTAGCAGTACAGTAGTAGGTATAGTGACTTAGTCAGGGTTTCTATTCCTGCACAAACATCATGACCAAGAAGCAAGTTGGGGAGGAAAGGGTTTATTCGGCTTACATTTCCACACTGCTGTTGATCACCAAAGGATGCAGGACTGGAACTTAAGCAGGTCAGAAAGCAGGAGCTGATGCAAAAGCCATGGAGGGATATTCTTTACTGGCTTGCTTCCCCTGGCTTGCTCAGCCTGCTTTCTTATAGAATCTAAAACTACCAGCCCAGAGATGGCCCCACCCACAAGGAGCCTCTCCCCCTTGATCACTAATTGACAAAATGCCCCACAGCTGGATCTCATGGGGGCATTTCCCCAACTGAAGCTCCTTTCTCTGTGATAACTCCAGCTGTGTCAAGTTGACACAAAGCTAGCCAGTACATATAGGTTATGTCTTGTGTCATGAAACTCCACAAAGCAGTTAGCTACTCCTATAGCATGTATGCCCCTTATTGTACTAATTGGTATATCTTGCCATGCCTGTCACTACTGTAGTTTACAGGATTAAAAGCAGAGTAAGACTTTTGATAGATTTTCAACCTCAGAAGTGTTCATAGCAACATTTCTGGTACCATACACAGGCTTCATTTTCCATGCTAAAAAACATTCCATTTGTCAAATTTATCCCAGGGATGTAGCTTTTACAGATCCCATTGGTTCAGACACCACATAAGTAAATGCTACCAGAAGCTTCATTGTTCTATCCAGCCCAAAAGTAAATTCACAACCAAAACATCATATCTCCAATATCTCCAAGCATTCATTGTTTTAGATGGTCTGATAATGACAGGTACTTCTTAAATGAGTCAAAAAGAAAATCTTCCAAATGAAAACAAGCCAAGAATAAGGCTTAAGGAAAGCAATTCTCTGAAAATTAAGTAAGGATCAAATGGCCCTTTTATCATGCAAATGCATTCCTGCTGGAGCAGTGGGGCATCACTTCATAAATCATCCTGTGCCTTTGAGCAGACTTAATACAGTTCCAAGTGTGACACTGGTGTATTTAATTGAGCACTAAGGAAATGGGATGGCTTGCTGGGCTTAGTGTGCATTTAAGCATTGAACTTATTCCAGTAGAGTGCTTATGCTCTGCTGCCATATAGGTTTGCCTAATTTTTGACTAAAATTCTCTCTCATTAGAGTCTAAGCTACTTGTGGGTGGGGAGGAGATTAGCAACCATTATAATAAAGCAACTCAATGAAATTAAAAGTTGTTAATATTTGTTGATGATGCAATATTTACCAAGCAGCTTCAGTACATTATCTATATAAATTCTTCTATTGACCAGTTTGACTAGCAGAATAAATGATACATCATATTTTAAAAATTCAATGTGGACAGAAATTGAGAAGCACAGCTAACATCAACTTCTGGCGTACAGAAGAATATGCACATTTGTGCACACATATAAATATATACACATGTGTGCATACATAAATGATAACAAAATTGACTTAATTGCTCATGTATTAAGGGGTTACAAGCTTTAAACTTCTGTATCACAATAATTTATTTATTTTTCAGATGTAATTTGAAACGGCATTAACATAACTGTTAAGAAAGTATAGTGAGGGGCTGGTGAGATGGCTCAGTGGGTAAGAGCACCCGACTGCTCTTCCAAAGGTCCAGAGTTCGAATCCCAGCAACCACATGGTGGCTCACAACCACCCCTAACAGGATCTGACGCCCTCTTCTAGAGTGTCTGAAGACAGCTACAGTGTACTTACATATAATAAATAAATAAATATTAAAAAAAAAAGAAAGTATAGTGAGAGTAATTGAGTGATGTCCACATGCTTAGATCTGTCAAACATAGAGGCTAAAGCCGGCAAGTGTCACAATCAGATGAATTTCGGCTTACCATTTTACACTGATTTTCCAAATGTCTTACCTGTTCCTTTGTAGAGGTCAAATTGGAAAGATGGGATATAATTTAGTATGATGTTAGTACTACACATTATTAGAACTTAAGGTCAGAGTTCTAGATTATAATTCAAGAACAAAATCCTCATAGAAATTATTTAAAATATGTATTATTAATTAGGGAATAAGACAGCTACTAATATTGATTAGACTTCCGTATTAGTGGCTATGAACATGATTGCAGAGATTTTATAATAATAGAAGAGAGCAAGAAGAAAGTTCTTCCTCAAAGCAGCTCACAACCTGTTATGCAAAGCCAAGTCGATGTATTAAATACCAAATATTAATAAATAAGAGTAAACAAATGCTGATTAGTTTGGATAAAATCAAACATATTTAATTCAACTAAACTGTAAAAGATATTAATTTTTACTTTTGTTTTATATTTTTAACTTAATTCTTTGGAGGCAATGAATTAAAACTTAGGGCAGCAATATTGAGCAAATGATGCACCCCTGAACAATAACCCCAAGAGAGACATTTGGCTTTAAAAGCAATTGAGAAATGCAGAAAAATTGTAAAAGAAAAACAGTGCTCATTTAGGTAAATGGAATTTTGAGGTTTAATTTTGCCCTGCCTAAACCTCACCCATGAAAATTTGTACTTCTTTTTTTTATTAGATATTGTCTTTATTTATATTTAAAATGGTATCCCCTTTCCTGGTTTCCCCTCTGAAGATCCCCATTTCCATCCCCCCTCCCCATGCTCACCAACCTACCCACTCCTGCTTCCCTGTCCTGGCATCCCTCTATACTGAGGCACTGAGCCTTCACAGGACCAAGAGTCTCTCCTGTTGATATCTGACAAGGCCATCCTCTGCTACATATGCTGCTGGAGCCATGGGTCCCTCCATGTGTACTCTTTGGTTGGTTGTTTAGTCACTGGGCGCTCTAGAGGTACTGGTTGGTTTATATTGTTGTTGCTCTTATGTGGCTGCAAACCCCTTCAGCTCCTATCAACCTTACTCTAGCTCTTCTATTGGGGACTCTGTACTCAGTCCAATGGTTGGCTGCAAGCATCCACCTCTGTATTTGTCAGGCACTGGCAGAGCCTCCCAGGAAGCAGCTGTGTCAGGCTCCTGTCAGCAAGCATTTTTGGCATCCACAATAGTTTGGTAACTGTTTATGGGATGGATACCCAAGTAGGGCAATCTCTGGGTGGCCTTTCCTTCAGTCTCTGCTCCACACCTTGTCTCTGTATCTCCAAAAATTCCACAAGAGATCTCCTAAACCTGATAAGCAACTTCAGCTAAGTGGCTGGATATAAAATTAACTCATAGAAGTCAGTGCCCTTCCTATACTCAAAGGATAAACAGGCTGAGAAAGGAATTAGGAAAACAATGCTCTTCACAATAGCCACAAATAATATAAATTACCTTGGTGTGACTCTAACTAAATAGTGAAAGATATGTATGAAAAGAACTTCAAGTCTCTGAAGAAAGAAATCAGAGATCTCAGAAGATGGAAAGACCTCCCATGCTCGTGGGTTAGCAAGATTAATATAGTAAAAAGAAAATGACTGTCTTGCCACAAGCAATTTACAGATTCAACGCATTGCCCATCAAAATACCAACTCAATTCTTCATAGAGTTGGAAAGAGCAATTTTCAAAAACCCAGGATATCGAAAACTTTTCTCAACAATAAAAGAACTTCTAGGGGAATAACCATCCCTAACCTCAAACTGTACTACAGAGCAATTGTGTTAAAAAACTGCATGGTATTGGTATAGGCAGGTAGATCAATGGAATAGAATTGAAGACCCAGAAATGAACCCACACACCTATGGTCACTTGATCTTTTATAAAGGAACTAAAACCATCAAGTGGAAAAAAAGACATCATTTTCAACAAATGGTTCTGGTTCAACTAGAGGTGAGCATGTAGAAGAATGAAAATCAATCCATTCTTATCGCTTTGTACAAAGCTCAAGTTCAATAGTACCAAGGACCTCCATATAAAACCAGAGGCACTGAAATTAATGGAAAAGAATTAGGGGAAGAGCCTCAAACACTTGGGCACAGGGAAAAATTTCCTTAACAGAACACCAATGTCTTATGCTCTTAGATCAAGAATTGGGAAATGGGACCTCATAAAATTGCAGATTCTGTAAAGCAAAGGACACTGTCAATAGGAAAAAAATGGCACCCAACAGGTTGGGAAAAGATCTTTACCAACCCTTTTGTGTTCTTTTGTGGTAGTAATTTGCAGGGAGATTTTCTGCATTTACTAGAAAATTCAGTTCTGGTAAATATTATTACTGTGCCCACATAAGGCTCTTTTATGTTTTTGGTGTGCGTGTGTGTATGTGTGTGTGTGTGTGTGTGTGTGTGTGTGTGTGTGTGTGTGTGTTCATGTGCATGTATGGGGGTGCACTGGGGAAAGGGTACATTATGTGTACATGCACACATACATATGTACTTATGTGTGTGGAGTACAGGGGTTGATGTCATTCCCCCATTATCATTCTCTATGTCATACAGATTCTGATTCAGCTAATCTATCTGGAGCTTGCTTCAAAGATCTCATTTTTCTGACCCTTAAACACTGAGATCACAGGTCAGACATTGCATTGTGTGGTATATAAAAAGGGTGCTTGGGATCCAAAATTTAGTCCTTGTGCTCATAAAATAATTGCCTAACAATGGTTCCTTGGTCCCTTCTCCCCAGCCCTCACATGTTCCATTTGAGCAAAGCAAAGCAAAAGAACTATGACTAATACCCCAAATATTTGCTAAAAGCTGAATTTTTTTTTTTGAGACAGGATTTCTTTGTGTAGCCGTGGCTGTCCTGGAACTCACTTCGTAGACCAGGCTGGCCTCTAACTCAGAAATTCACCTGTCTCTGCCTCCCACGTGCTGGGATTAAAGGTGTGTGCCACCACTGCCCGGTGAAAGCTGATTCTTAAAATGGTGTCAAAACTATTATTCTAATGAAAGACATTTCCTTTGATAAATAGTGCTAGGAAAACTATCTCTCTATATAAAGAAAGCTGAAATTTAACTGACATCTTGTAACTTGGAAAAAATTCATTGCAAAATGGAGCATTACTTAATGAAAATATTAATATAAAATTCAGACAGAACTACTTCATTCAATAGGTTATGTTTTGATTCAGTCACCAAACTTTCACCAATTAAGAAATTTATTTATTTATTTTAATTTGTTCATTTATTTTATGTATATGATTACACTGTAGCTGTCTTCAGACACACCAGAATATGGCATCAGATCCCATTACAGATGGTTGTGAACCNCCATGTGGTTGCTGGGAATTGAACTCAGAACCTCTGGAAGAGCAGTCAGTACTCTTAACTGCTGAGCCATCTTTCCAGCCCAAATAAGAAATTTAAAAACTGAAAACTAAATGATTAGCATAGTAAAACAGTTAGAAAAGAAAAGAAGAAAAAGCATCTGTAGGCCACTTGTCTGATGAGGACTGATATAGAGAACATATGAGGAATTCCAAAATATCAACAATAGTCTAAACAAAACAAAACCAAAAACAAAGAACTAGTCAAATTTGAAAAATGAGCAATCATGTGAACACTCATTTACAAAAGTAGCAGCAGCAATGAAAAACAAATAGAAAAAAAAAATAGTGTCATTAGTCATGTGTGAAATACACTGGGTTGTCTCTAGACCCGTGTAGAATGGTCTTCGTCAAGGAGGAAAATCACAAATGCAGAGATGGTTGTTGAGCACTCTTATACATTGCTGATGGCAATATGAACTGCATAACAGGTTCTGAAGCAGCAGAGACCTCACAGCTGAAGAGCAGATCAAAGAGATGACCCGTACACTCTACTTCTGGTTAAGTGGTGAAAAACATTCAGGCAGCATACCAAGAAGACAGCTGCAACCTGTTTAATTGCCGACCTTTACAAGATATCTATGATATAAATAACATCAGCCTACATTGCTCAACATTAGATGGATAGAAAGAAAAAAAATTGTTGGAAATACAATTGGATATACTACTAAGTTATAGATAAAGAAGATTGAAATCCCATAATTTTTAACAAAATGGAATGTTTAAGAGGCCAGGATGTTAAGCAATATAAGGCAAGTACAGACAGAAAATAACCACATCAACTTTTCTCTCATGTGGAGTCTAACATGGCCAATCCAAATATGAAATAGTGATTTTTTTTTATATTTACAGCACAGATTTGATAATAAATACCAAAACAGTCACAGGAATGCAAGGAAAATATATGTTCAATAATAGTGGGTTTTTGGAAAAGTTATGAAATCTTTGATTAAGGTCCATATTAAGAATTTCTACAGACCAAAAGTTAAGCAAATAATTATGTAATGCTTTGATATATCCTAATAAAGCATCTGAAAGCATTATGAAAGCAATCTTTGGGCATAATTTAAATGTAAAAATAAACTTAAAATATGAATTTTCAAGAGCAATGAACATCAGAAGATAATATAAAGAAAGATAGAAAAACATGTCAATTTGGAATTCTAAACACACTAAAACTGTATGCCATGAACAAAGATGAATAGAAATATTTTCTTTAAAATAAACACTCTGGCATTGCTGTGGGATAGGTATTCTAAATTATACAATAGAAAGGTATTTTTAAGAAAGAAAGAAATGAATGAGTTGCAATAGTATCATCTGCATGAATATAATCCTAAAGTTTATACTTTATATAATAAAAATGTAAAACAAATAATTTATAAAACTATTATGATATATATATATATATATATATATATATATATATATATATATATTAAAATACATATGGCAGGTTAGATGCTGAATTTCCTCAGAGAACCTTTTGTTTTGATGTTGATTCCTAGGATAGTGTTGCTTCTGAGTAGTGGAAGGTTTATTGGGGAAACCTTTGAGGGGATCATAAATCTATGAGTCCATGCTCTCAAAGAGGATTGATTATGAGATGCTTGCCCCTTCCAGTTATCATATTTGCTTTTTGGCCATGGGGTAGGTGACTATCTACATCTCACTCATCAAATAATTGATCTCAATAGTTAAGTTCCTCTCAGGAAAGTAAAATATTCTAGTTTCGACACATTTTGATAAGCCTGGATATATAAGAGAAGTGGTAGAGCTTTCTTATCAAGAATGAGACCTTGGCTTTGATACCCATCAGTGAAAGACAAGCATATACTTATTAGAATAAATGATTCAATATTTAGTATTATGTGTTCCTTAGCCAAAGGACGGTTAGCAAGGTGTCCTCCACCCGTCATCTATGAAATAATATTATTTATAAACAAACATATACTAACAAAATGGAGTAGCTTTGAAATAAAGGAGAGCAGGTTTTTCTCCCTTTGCTATGACATTGTGACAGAGAACTTAATAATTAAAGTAATAGTCAGCAAAGATATGGAGCAAACTTGGAAAACTCACGAACAATTGTCAAATGTTATCATGGTCACAAATAAATTAGAATGCAATTTTCTCCCCATTACTCTCTTCTTCTTTTCTCTTTACTACATTTCAAACTAAATACAGAGCCATAAATGGCAGTGTGTGGATCTTCTCCCAGGACTAGTGAGGCAGAGTCAGGACTAGCTGACCTGGCCCAAGTGTGAAGCACCTCCCTCTGAAGACAACAAGCAAATAAGAAATTGAAAAACTAAAACCATAGCTTTAAAGGTTTTGTAACCTTGAAGTGTCTAAACCAGTAGGAAACCAGGAGGAAAAAAGAAACAGAAGGTCAACACTGAAAGAGTGTAGTCAATGTGATGCCAATTGACACAGTACTGCTGAGGACTGAGAGAAGAACACAATGCACACCCTTAACGGGTGTGAGTCGAAATGGCAAAACTGTTTCAGGCGTAACACCTAAAACGAATGAATCTCTACTTCAAACTACTCAAATGTGCCAACCCCAACATATTCCCAAAGTGACAAGATTATACAATTCAAAAAAAAAAAAAAAAAAAAAAA
>NC_034606.1:35440389-35454639 GCF_900095145.1 Mus pahari
TGTTCCTCCTGTAATTCTGCTAGCCTCTGTCAGCAGTCCTGGGAGTCCAGCTCTCTCCTGAGTCTCAGTGGTCAGATTACTCTCTGCAGGGAAGCTCTCCTATAGCAGGGAATGTGCACAGAGGCCTGGCGTTCAGATCTGCCTCCTGGCTGAAGATGTAGGCCCAAAACAGGGTCTGTCCCAGAAGATGTGTTGCCTCTGCCATTTATTCACTCACCTGCACAGACTAGCCACCATGTAACCCTGGACACAATATGACTCTCTCACCTGCTCTGGCAGACAGAACCCTCACAGGTGGCCACCTTTCCTCTAGCGAGGAAGGTGCCCAAATTTCTGGAGCCTGAAACAGGGTCTTTCCCTGAAGTTAGGTTGCTTCTGTCTGTCCCAAAACTGTGTACCCTCTGAGGTCCACACTCTTGCCAGTACAGACTGGAGCCTAGGTGAACTGGAGCAAAGATGGCTCTCCTGCCAGCTCAGGCCTTGAGACGCCTCCCGGGCGGACACCCCTCCTTGGGTAGATAAGGTGCTGAATGACTGTAGCCAGATATGGAGTCTGTCCCAGCAGCTGTGTTGCTTCTGCAGGTCACCTTCTCTCCAGCAGTGCACCGGAGCAAAGATGGCTCTCCTGCTGGCTCTACAGTAGCACATTCTATCAAAGCTCATGCCATTCCCAGTACCTGAGTTTGTCAATAGCAAGGAGTCTTACACCTTTCCAGAGAACTAGAATTTTCTTTAAATAGCATTAGCCATCAGCAATTCAGAACAAGGCAAATTCATCCTAAAAAATCAACAACAGTATCACATTAATATTTTTCTGTAGACATTAAAATAAAATCTGCAACTTAGCATTAGCTATGCAGATACAAGAATATATTAAAATGTTAACAAATCTTGATTAATTAGGTTTATGCCAGGAGCAGAAGACTCATTTGTGTTTTGTTAATGATTTACCTTATTAACTGAATAAAAGGTAATAATCATGTCATTATAATAAATATAGGAAAGTGGGGAACACAAATCAAGTCAATCTTAATAAGCTAATAGACTATGATGATAGTACCATCTAACAGAAGTTGTCTCTAACTGAAAACCACTCAACCACTCACAGAGGAAAAATGAGTTCTCTGCAATGGAGTCTCACTGGGGATGCAAATCATTCATGAGCATCTCATGACCAGCAAAAGATGACCAAGGACTCAAAGACGTGGTTCTTTGACTCATAATATTTTCTCAGTTTATTTTATTAGTCTTAAAGAGGCTTTGAATACATTTTATGGATTCTGGTTTTGTGTTTTTAAGGGCATCCAGTGTGTATAAATGTGTGTCTCTACAGCTCTATGTTTTCTGGCTGTGCTTTTACTTTGGCCATTTATCCCCATGTGTGTTTTACTCTGCTCCCATTGATTTGTGATTCTATTATTTTAATTTATTATTGTTCGTTAGGTGCATGTCTGTTTTCTAACAGGAAAGCGTGTGGATTCAGAAGGGAGGAAGTTGAGGAGAAATCCGGAAGTACTGGGGAGGGAAATCCACAATCAGAATAGAGTGTGAAACAAACAAACAAACAAACAAACAAAAAACTCTTTTTGCAGTAAAAGAAAAATAGAGGAATAAACAGAACAAACAAGTGAACTACTATAAAACAACCAACCAACCAACAACAATAAAACCCAGCTTTGCAAACAAATGAAATTCCAAATCACCTAGTATGTCCTTCCTCTCTGGTGCCATCCCTAAGCCAACGCACTCTATTATCACACAGATTAGATACTTATTACCATTGCAGAGAGCAGAGTAAATCTTTTTATTTATTTATTTATTTATTTATTTATTTATTTATTCACTCTAGATTCTGATTGAAGGCCACCACCCTTTTCAAGTCCCAGTCCAAGCCTTACAAATCCCTCCTTTCTATTACTGCAAAGTTCTTCTTTAAAGAAAGTTGCTTTCTGTCTCTATTATCTCCTTGTTAAGGTTCTTTAACAGAACAAACTCGGACAGATCCACAATTCTTCATGCACAATTGTGAGTTTCAAAAAGCACTGAAAATTAAAGGTTTGTTTTATAAAACATTTAGTAGTAAGATGGAGGCTAACCTGAAATTTATTGTTTGAAAATCTCATCTGAGAGAAGTCTTTGTCCTATTAAATGTGATTGTTCTCGTTGCACTTAAAACACAAACAAAGAAAAAACAACAACACTGAATTGTTCAATTACAGGAGTGCTATCCACAAACGACAAGATTCATATGTCATGTATATGCTACATAAAAAGATAAATGTATGCAGTCAGCTCTATACCATGTTACCAGGCAGCAAGCTCCTTACCACAATGTCTCCTAGTCCCTGGTGGTGAGTTACCACTAACCCCAAATTAATAATCTTTTAATTTTACAAATTTTGCATATAATATATGGATCCAGGTATTGAGGATCCTTCCTCTTTTTTTACTGTTTATATCAGGTAATTGGTCACATGGTTGTGAAACTAATTAATATACTCTTTCAATTAATGAAGTTTGCTGATAATTATTAGCTTGATGCAAAGTGAGGTAGTTTTAGAGAATCAGGTATATTAACTAGCTTCACCATGGGAGGCAATCTCTGTCCATGAAGAAAAAGAAGAAAAAAAAACTCAGAAATGAAAAATGGACTGTAAGAAAAGACACATGACAAGATGCCAACAAATGAACAGATAATGAAAATATGGCATGTATACAAATGAATTTTATTCTTTTGTAAAGAAAAGTAAAATTATAAATTTGACAGGAAAACAGATAGAGCTAGAAAATATACTAAATGATATAACAAAGTCTCAGAAAGACAAAAATTATGTTTTCTCTCAATATTTATTTGTATGAATATAAATTGGGATGAGTGTACATATGTGCATGTAAAAGGAAATGAAAACCCAGAAGAGGGGAAAGGGTGTTGGAAATTTGGTTAATAAATAAAGACATATGTGACATAAGGACAGAAAGAAACTGGAGTTTGGGTAGGTAAAAGGGTCCTCAAGAGTGAAGGATAGAATGTAACAGAAGATAAAACCACAATTTTTTTGGAAATGCCATTTCAGAACTTAATACTGTGTACATTTTTTTTGAGAGCTCCTATAATGCATTTATTTAATACCAGTGATGTAGCTCATAATTATATGCACACATATGACTTTATTCTTTTTTTTTTACTTTGATATTTTTCTTTTTTTTATTATTATTATTTTCTTTATTTACATTTCAAATGCTATCCCGAAAGTTCCCTATACTCCCCCCCCCGCCGCTGTACATTAATTTTATTTTTTAAATAAAAATTATATAAACAAATATCTAGAACATAAAAAAGGGATACAGAAGATAAAAACACGAAAGTAAGAATATAAACTCCATTTTGTTTGAAGGATTGGGAAATGGCAGTTGTGAGCAAGTAAACAGAGCAGAGTATCCAAGTAACATCAGAGCTCTGTGTAACACCTCAGTACCTGACCAATTAAAGAGAAACTAGGAATGCCTAATAGAGAACTTTGAGGGCCTCATGAGTAAGAGAAAAGTACAACTCAGTTGACAATGGTAGAGCCAACCATTTGAAGCACTGCTCCTCAATAGCAACTTCCTTTCCCAGGGAAAATATTTAATATCCTTTAGAACTGAAGGAACACTAATTAATCTTACTGTTGCCATGAACATCATGATAAACATATGTTGGTCACTTTCTGCAAAATATACCTGTATGGAGGGACTACATAATATAAGGTTATACATACATGACTATGGGAACCCAATTTTTTATGCTAACAAAACACCAAAATACCAAAAGCAAGCCTGTACTTCTGCTTTGATTGTGTTTTCCAATGAAGGTAAAGAGAACACTTAAAGGAAAATACAAGATGCAAGCTAGCGTTTTGGAGAAACATTCCCAGATCTCAAGACTAAATGTTATCTCCTTAATCTGGATTGATTGCAGTGCTATTATCATTGTCATAGGGATGTACATAACAAATCAAGGATGATGACTCTTAGGAGAGATGTTGAAGTCACTAAATTACCGTTGGTGTCCAGAAGGATCTGTTTTGTATCTGTGTACACTGAAGTCAAAATGCAAGAGATAGGTATTTAGTGTCTATGTTTAAACTCTGCTAAGTGCCCCTCACATATTTTGTAATGCTGTGTCACGCCTGATAGACTTTGCTACATTTCTCATTCTTGACTTTTTATTTTTGCTCTAGTACTTCAATTTTTTTTAATCATTAGTTTTAACAAGTTTATGTGTGTCTACCCATTACCCTTTCTTGTTCCCTTGCATTTCTTCAGAGGTCATGTTTTTCCCAACTCGTTGCAATCCCACCTTTATATCTTCTCAGCTATTTTGGTCTTACAGGTCTTATGAAGGTAGCCTTAGCTGCTGCATGAAAATCAAGTGCAGTGGCCATATGCAAAATATTCAAAATGGCAAATCATTAGGGGAATGGAACTCTAATCTACAGTGAGATACTCAGTGAGCCCTTAGAAGTGCTCTTAGGAAAACCCAAGAGATTGTCATTTGCAATTTTATGTAAAAGAGGACATTTGAATATGCCTAGTAGGAATGTAAGATGGTAACATTGCTTAGGAAAAGCCAGTGTGGAAGTATGGGAGTACCTGTAAAATTAAATCTACAACTACCCCCAAAAGCCAGTTGCCTAATTTGGGAACAAGATCAAAATGATGTGAATCAGTGTGTGTGAGTAAGAGAGAATAAATATCATAAGTAAGAAAGCTTAGTCATAACACTGCTCAGGATCAAGAACTCACATTATTTTACATCACCAGTAATGCAAATAAAGGGTACTTACTATTTGGAGCAACAGTGTTACACAGCATATAGGAAAGGAAGTAATCCAGATCCTGAAAGACAAATACTGTGCATCATATATATGTAGAATCTTCAAAGGTTGAAGTGGTAGGTGAGAAATGGGAAAATGTCAGCCAAAGGTGCCAGCTTTTGCTTGAGGCCTGTAGTGTGACGCTCTGGTCACAATCTAGACTATAGAGGTGCTAGACATCTAAATAACCTGTTTTAATCATTGCACAAGACATGTGTCTTTCTAATCATCACACATGTGCTGTGTGTCTTAACTATATACAGACTTTACTATCAATTAAATATTTTTTAACTTAGAATAATTTGAAAATAAAAATATTTTAACATAAAAATTTGTGTGCTACCTCAAATTTTTACTGTATTGTAGTAGAGAGAACAGGAGAGAGTGCTTAATATCTATATATTTATATGTCTTAAACTCCTTATAAAGAAATGTTTTCTAGTGGACAACTGAGTGACTTATTTTGATTTCAAAACCTGCTCAACATAAAAGGATATTAATGTATTACTGATTCATGTATTATTTTATACAATTAATGATGTACAAATTAATGTGGTGTGTGTTTAAGAATTAATGTGGTGTGGTGTGGTGTGTGTGTGTGTGTGTGTGTGTGTGTGTGTGTGTGTGTGTGTGTGTGTTTTACTATTTTAAAAGCCTCACATTGGAATTTCCAGATTAAGGAAATTAAGTACTGTGAACTCCTTTTCATTTTGGATGTTAATGAAGAAATAATATGTACATCAGATAAAAGTTATTGGTGCACTATTAAGTAATTAAACGGGCATTATATTTCTGTATAAAGCAAGAATGGAGATAAATCTGTACAACTCAAATGGGATTTCTACATTTTTGGTAATTCCCCATTTATGAAATAAATTGTACAATTATCTTTAATAACGCTTCTTGCCTACCATCAAGAAAATCTTTTCTGTTTGATAGGTTCAGCAATGGAAGACAGAAGCTTTCCTAATCTTGTCTTTCTAACTGCTGCTGTGGCCCCCTGAATCTGTTTTTAAAGGAGAGGGATGCAGCTATTCACTGCTTCCCTATGTTGATTGACAGAAGATAAAAGACTCCAGTGGCGATGAAAAATTACCAGGCCAATTGTACTTTCCACACAAATGCCATACCTTTTATGTTAGCAGCCCATGAATAGATGAAATGGTGCTTTTATGTAAAACACATCAATTACAAAAAGCCTTTGGTAACTGCTCCTCTAGTTAAACCACATTTGACTTCAAGAATTAACTGCATTTGCTCATTCAGTAGGTGCTTGAGGAGTAAAGTTTTGTTTTTCTTTCTTTTTTTTCTTTTTTAAATTAATCCTTTCAGAATATCTTTCCATGTGCTTTTTGTCCTATTCACAACCTCTCTGAACTCTCAGATCCATGCTTTCTCCTACCTATGTATCCAACTCTATGTCCTCTAGATAGCTCTCTATATATCTTTTCTATCTCTCACTAACTCTTTCATATCACTCTATCTCTATTTCTATCACTTTCATCTATATCTATAGTTTATATTTATAATATATAATATATAATCTATCAAGTCTAATTTGTGCAGGTCATATACTTTTTAAAAGTACATAAAAAGGCTTCATTTACAGGGGAGCAAAAATGTAATCAAACATATCAAAGCTCTTGTCATCATCTGACTCCTCAGAGTCCTCCTTCTTGTCTTTCTTCTTCTCTGTTATATCAGGAGCAGAACAAGCAGTAGGAGATGAACACTGAGTGGCAAATGAAACAACTACAGGCCCCCATACAGGAACACTAAAATCTTGCCAGCATCCAGGACAATGATGATTGATGTCATTGAAGTTTCCATTCAGATCACTGATGATCTTGTTGAGTCAGTCATTAGCAGACTACAAGATGGTTAGATTCTTCTTGATGTATTTGGTGGTAGAAAAGGAGTTACTACTGAAATGGGGGAAGGGAGCAGTAGATAAGAGGCTGTGTATAGCATCTCAGCTGAAGCAGACAGACCTCAGCTTGCATTGTCTGTCCATGTACTCTGAGATGTTTGTCCTTCCACTGAAGCATAGTTAATCTACCAGGAGACATACCCTTAAATAAACCAGACTTTCACTCCTCCAGCCACTATGAATTGGCAGTTATCTTCTCAGGTCAGGGTAAGACTTTATTCAACATCTCCTCTTCAAGTTTGCATTTCATCTGGCTTATAATTGCCAGGTCTCCTGCACATTGTCACAAATGCTGTGGATTCATATATGTAACTAACTACTGTGATGTGTCCAGAGGCACTGCTTTCTTGCCATCACCCACTGTCTATTGGTCTTATATTCTTTTCTCCCCATCTTCCACAATAAATCCTATGCCTTGTGTTGTGAAGGTGATATAGATGTTGCTTTTAGAACTGAGAATTCTTCAGTATCTTACTCCCAGTTTTGGATCTCTATGTTATTAAAAATATACTGCAAATAAAGGTTGAGAGAGATAGGCATGTATATCTCTGGATATAATGCTAAGCTATTCCAGTTTATCTAATACTATGCCCATTAACAGAATAATAGTGGTATGTTTTCTACCAAGACAAATAACTTATTTAACCACAGATTCCTGGTCCTGATATTTATGCAATATATTGGTTCCTTCCTAAGCAGTTAGCCTTATATAAAATCAGAAAGTAATTTGTTACTACATGGGAAAGCCATTGTTCCATTATATTCAAGCTTGAATACTGAACTCATGTACATCTCTCCCTTGACTGGTCTCTGTTTATCTCTTAGAGTTCATAGCTGGGTAAAATTTATCCTTGTTTTCTTCTTCTCTGGTGTCATCACACTACCTTTCCTAGAACCTTTAATCACTATGGAAAGTAGCCAGTAGAGTAGGAAGTTACCAGAAATATTACAGCTTGATTTATCCATGCTCTCTGACCCACATAGGTGTGTCTGCTAAAATAAAATTTTAAGTTGTAGAGTACTGCTAGAACATTACCAATAACCTCTAATGTTGGGGTATCTATGGATCCTCCCTGGCTAGTAACTCCATAAGGCGTAATGAGCCGGGCGTGGTGTCTCACGCCTTTAATCCGAGCACTTGGGAGGCAGAGGCAGGCAGATTTCTGAGTTCGAGGCCAGCCTGGTCTACAAAGTGAGTTCCAGGATAGCCGGGGCTACACAGAGAAACCCTGTCTCAAAAAACCATTAAAAAAAAAAGTAATCCATTTTTAGCCATAGGCTTTTGTTTATTATCCTGTGGTATCTAGTAGAAGCACTGTTGTTCCATTATAAGGTGACTCTCTTTAAAAATTTTATATATGGATTATCTATATTTCAGGAAACTTCTATAGTAGTACTCCATATGAATGTTTTGAAATGATTTTAATGTTAGTACACTCCCATTGCCTTGCTTTTGAACCTTTTTTGTGCCATGATGGTCCTTTTAATCCCTTATATCAACAGTTTCTATCTCTCCTTTTGAAATCCCCAAACTAATTTACTGATCTTTACAGTTATCGCCAATGGCACACACGTGAAAACATCCAGAATCAGTCAAACTTGGCCTTCTAAAGTATCAGGTTATTCATAATGAACATTTCAGGCAATAGGTGGAGCTCACGTAAAGTCATCCTGAGTAACTGGTGGTTTGAATATGCTTGGCCCAAGGGAAGTGGTGCTATTAGGAAGTGTGGCCTTATTGGAGGAGGTGAGGTGTAGCATTATTAGAGGAAGTGTGTCACTTTGTAGACTGGCTTTGAGCATTCCTTGAGACTGGCTCAAGTTCCTTCCTGTGTGGAATGAGAGCCTGCTCATGCTCCCTACAGAAGACTGTCTTCTTCTGGCTTCTTTCAGATCAAGATATAGAATCCTCAGCTCCTTCTGCAGTACCCTGCCAATCGCCTTTCTTCTCACCAGGATGATAGTGGACAGAACCTCTGAAACAGTAAGCCAGCCCCAACTAAATGTTTGACATTATAAGAGTCGCCTTGGTCATGGTATCTATTTACAGCAGTAAGACAAGTAAGTAAATAAGACAGTAACCCAGACTTAGAAAAACAAATATGGTATATATTCACTTAGACATAAAGAAAAGGGAGACTGATGGAAAGAAAATCTCCTTGGAAAGGGAAGATTTTATGTGTGTACTGGGGCAGATGAGGATAGGAGCATGATGGATCAAGAAGCAAGATGAGATGGAGGGAGAGTGCATGGAAAGACAGTTGGAATTGTGCTTTTTATTTTGTGGGGGTGAAAACCAAGTACAGTGAAAGCTTCCTGGAATCTATGAAAATGATCCTAATAAGGACTCCTAGTAAGGGAAACTATGGCCATTTCTTATAACCAGGCAAGATTTGCAGTGTCAGGACTGGGCTGCATTCAATTGTTGGCCAAAGGGGTCCCATGGAAATCCACAAACAACCCTGGTTGATGCTAACACAAAGTGTTGTCCTCCACTAACTTTCAGTAGGGGGCCATTGCCAAGGACAATATCCACTCAACTCAATGTACATGAAGAAGTTGAGCAGGTGCCTATATGAAACCTTCCCTACTATGTTCCAGAGAAGGGTGGACACCAACAGAGCTACAAAACTTTTGACTTATTTTTGTTCTGCTTTAAAAATATGTGGGAGCAGTCAACTAATGTCTTATTTGACATAAGGCTCACTCCATGAGAAGAAACCCATACACAATACTGCATGGGCAACCAAGAACCATAGACTAGATAGCCCCCAGAACTAAGGTAAAACCAAATAAAACGTATTGGGGGGGGGGGGAGGAAGACAGACAGACAGACAGACAGACAGACAGACAGACAGACACAAACACACATACACACACACACACACACATACACACACACACACACAGAGAAAGAGAGAGAGAGAGAGAGAGAGAGAGAGAGAGAGAGAGAGAGAGAGAGAAAGAGAGATTAAACTGGAGGTCTCCATGAAATCTCTATTTGCAGAGCTCAGGGAATCCTAAAGAAGAGGAGGTAGAAACACTGTAAGAGAGGGTTTGGAGAACACTAGAAGAAACCCCTCTGAATCCACTGAGTCACATAGGCACTCACAGAGACTGAAACAGCGAGCACTGGGTCTACATGGGTTCACAAGAGGTCCTTTACATAGATTTTTTTTTCTATAAGCTTAACGTCTTTATGGGATTCCTGACTATGAAAATGAGTTGTTCTCTGACTTGGTTGCCTTGTGTTGAGATTCGTTTTCTCCTGTTAGGTTTTCCACTTCGATATGATAGTTTTTGATTCATTGCATTGTATTTTATTGCTATGTTTGAGGAAGACAGAGGAAGAGGAGGAGGGGTGGAGGAGGAGGAGAAAAGGAGGGGGAGAAGGGGGGAAGGGGAGAGGCAGAGGAGAGGATTGGGAGAGCGAAAGGAGAGGAGAGGGAGAGGAAGCAGCAGCAGCAGCAGGAGCAGCAGCAGCAGCAGCAGCCGCCGCAGCCATTTGCAATTGATACCTGTCAGCTATTTGCTGGCAAAGGCAAGATCAATTTTCTTCAGTGGAGTGCTACTAGGTATATTAACCACATTACAAGGCAAGCATCATACTAAGAAGTAGCTGTCCATCACACAACAAACACCATGATTTTGTTTATCTTGCTTCTATGTTGAATGCTACCTCTGATCTTAAAATGACTGCTTAATATTATAGTTACAGACTTGTGCATTTGGAAGATGATTTTGGAATGACTGAGAGAATTTTCATCATGTTTTTATTTGGAAGAGAAGTACCTTACTTTCCTTCTTCCCTTTGCTTTGGCAATGCCCAACTATTCTCTCTCCAACCTCTCCAGACTCCCAAGACATCAAATTGAAGACACTTTTTAAAGCACATGATCAAAATGATCTCATTGATAGAGAAGAACAGTGACTGAGGTCAAAAATTTGAACACTGAAGGGAAAAATTATAATTTTAAGAAACAATTCTGTTGGACACATACAATTTTCTATGCTGCTACTATAAAATCCAATAACAGCTGGAGTAATGCAAACTTAGAATAAATATGTGTTTTTCTGAGTTATCAATGCATAAAGTTTCACAGTCATGCTTAATAAAAAATGCAATGAATTCTTAATAACATTCTTAATTTTTACTGTTAGTATATTCTAGTTGTAAAGAATAATGAGTTTCAAGATGGCATTTCCATCTGTGTAGATGATATCCCTTCACCATACTCAGACTCCCAAACCCTCACTTATCCCCAAGTCCCTTCTTCATAATGGAACAGAGTTCACTAAGTGCATTGGCTGATCCAGATTCCACATTTAATTAACCTTTAAGCAAATATTACTTGTCAAGTTTTGGTGTAGCAACAAAGAATACCCTCAAGAATCTGATAAAAACTATTAAAACTCTCCTTGATTTTCTCCCCACATATTTGTGATTAGGCAGATTATCTTTCTAAACTTCAAAAAAGAAAAATATATGTGAACAATTTGAATCGGGAAATAGACAGTCCAAATATCTCCTACTGAGAAAATTTCTAATATAATAATTTTGAATATATAAATATATAATATATTATATATATATAATATTATATATATATATATATATATATATATATATATATATATGACTAATCTGTGAATCATTTGTCCACACTTGAAGCCTATCATTTACATTCATTTATAATGGTTTTACTATTGACTTAAATCATGAAATAGCCAGTTAATAACATCTAAGTTTTGATCTCTACTGGCTGGATGACTTACAAAACACCTTTAATAAGCTGCTAGGGGAACGCCAGGGCCAAAAGTGGGAGTGGGTGGGCAGGGGAACAGGGTGGGGGGAGGGTATAGGGGACATTTGCGATTGCATTTGAAATGTAAATGAAGAAAATATCTAATAAAATAAGTTTAAAAAATGTTTAACTGTTTGAAGAAGACCATGACTTTTGAGAATATGAATCTCTAATTGTGTCTCACATGCCAAAGAAGGACCTGGGTACCTCCATCAGAAACTTCCTGTGGTCCATCCTTTCAAATTCTAATTTACTTGGTCCAACAAGCAGCTAGGCATCAATGTACTGAGTCAATTCCTTGATCAATTCATATCATGGCAAGAACGAAGCTTCAGTAGTTTAGAGAGAATCATGTTTCTATAACTTCAATTCAAGAGTTTGTTTCTGTTAGTCATGTGCAGCCTGAACACTTTCGTTTCCAGTGTGTCCTTGTGGTACCTGCTGCAGATCCCACTGAATCTACATCTGTGCAATCAAGCAAAGTTATCACTTTTTACAACACATACACCACATAAGTCACAGAGGACAGTCAAAGCAGATATTAATACATTGACTGTAACCTTCACTAAAGGTCTTTTCTGCAGACATCACTCTGCTGAATACTGTCTGCTAAATATGCAGCTATAAGAAGTCCATCTACTGAATAATTTTTCTACCTGAGGTTCTCCATGATGAAGTTTAAATACATGTAGCTCAAGATGGGAAGCAACTAGGGAAAATGTTTCTATGTAAAAGTTAGTCTTATTTTCATTGACAACATTGATGTCTAAATTTCACATGTCTCCTTATATTACTAAAACATACCTCCTTCATGGGATTTTTGAGGTATGTATTCATGTACACACATACACACAAACATGCAGATGTGCAGGTATGTGTGTGTGTATGCATACATATGTAATAATCCCAGGAGATGTTTTACTAATGGTAATAAAATGACAAATTTTCAATAAAAATGATTTTATCTGTTCCACACATTTGTTAGATAGGACTTATATATCATTCAGTAGTCAGTATTTGAAAAATCCTAAGAACACTATAAATAGATTATCCTACTAAATAACCTGTAACTGTAAATTTTCTCCAGATTTAAGACCTAGTTTATATACTCTAGGCTGTAATTTCAATAATTTTGTTCCAAGGTTTTGAATAACATTTGTAAAACAATTTAGAATTATATAGCAATGATTATTTCTACCCATCAGTTTTCCATTCAATATTAGCATTTTCTAAGGTACATTTCTGGAATATTCTTCCACAGTAGTAATAGTTCCAATGCAACACATTATACTAAAATGAAAATACTACCTATAAATAGATAAAAATCCAATTTTGTTTCAAAAATGTTTGGAATATGTTTACTAATACTTTTTTTATAATTAACTGAAATTAATAAAGGCTGGTTTCCCCAAAATATTCAAGATTTCTTGACAGTATAAGAATGCAGGAGATAATAACAAGATAGAATATATGTACTATAAGATAAAATTTATATTTATTACATTCAAATTTTCTCATATAGGAATTTGGAATATATAAATTTATAATATGTGCATATGAATACATAACTTACATAACTACAAATAACTATTTGCTATGTGTAAATATAATAAGAAAAATAATGGTTATAATGATTGTTTGAGAATTTCAATTGTTCTGATTATATCCACTGCTCCAAACCCTCTCCAACACTTCCTGTTTTCCACATACACTTATTAAAATTAATACCGTCTGTGTGTGTGTGTGTGTGTGTGTGTGTGTGCACGTGTGCATTTGTGTTCCTGTGTGTGTGTGTGTCTTACCTATATGCACATGGAATTAGGACTAGCCACCCTAGTTTTGGGAAGATAATCTCAAAATCAAACTGCCTTTCTCTCTTTCAGTAGCCATTACCAGCAACTATCTCCACAGCTAGGAGTGGGGCAATGCTGATATTTCCAGCACCCATGTGAGAATTTACCTGATGTAATTCTGTGCAGGCTGCCATAGCTGTGGATAGTTCATGAGTGCCATCACCCCTGTGATGTACTGTGATGTACGGAAGAACAAAAGTTCCTATTGCAATAGTGTTCATCAATCACTCTCTCTCTCTTTTTATTAGACATTTTCTTTATTTACATTTCAAATGTTATCCCTTTCCTAGTTTCCCCTCCAAAAATCCCATATCCCCTCTTGCCTCCCCCTGCTCCCCAACCCACCCACTCCCATTCCAGGTCCTGGCATTCCCCTATACTGGGGCATAAAACTTTCACAGGACCTAGGGCCTCCCCTCCCATTGATGACCGACTAGGCCATCCTCTGCTACATATACAGCTAGGGCCACAAGTTCTACCATGTGTTTTCTTTGATTGGTGGTTTAGTTCCAAGGAGTTCTGGGGTACTGGTTAGTTCATATTGATGTTCTTCCTATGGGGCTTCAGACCCCTTCAGCTCCTTGGGTACATTCTCTAGCTCCTTCTTTGGGGACCTTGTGCTCCATCCAATGGATGATTGTGAGCATCCACTTCTGTATTGGCCAGGCACTGGCAGAGCCCCTCAGGAGACAGCTATATCAGACTCCTGTTGTTCCACCTACAGGGTTGCAGCCCCCTTCAGGTCCTTGGGTACTTTCTCTAGCTCCTCCATTGGGGACCCTGTGTTCCATCCAATAGCTGGCTGT
>NC_034606.1:35455434-35465646 GCF_900095145.1 Mus pahari
GAGGTAACCCAATCACAAAAGAAGTCACTAGATATGTACTCACTGATAAGCGGATATTAGCCCAGAAACTTAGAATACCCAAGATACATTATGCAAAACGTGTGTTCTTTTATGATTGGATTACCTCACGATGATATCCTCCAGATTCATCCATTTGAATTTCATAAATTCATTGTTTTTAATACCTACGTAGTACTCCATTGTGTAAATGTACCACATGTTCTGTATCCATTCCTCTACTGAGGGACATCTGGGTTCTTTCCAGCTTCTGGCTCTTATAAATAGGGCTGCTATTGACATAGTGGAACTTATGTCCTTATTCCATGTTGGAGCATCTTCTGGTATATGCCCAGGAGTGGTATTGCTGGATATTATTGTAGAACTATGTCCAATTTTCTGAGGAACTGCCAAACTGATTTGCAGAGTCATTGTACCAGCTTGCAGTCCCACCAGCAATGGAGGAGTGTTCCTATTTCTCCACATCCTTGCCAGCGTCTGCTGTCACCTGAATTTTTGATCTTAGCCATTCTGACTGGTGTGATGTTGGATTATAATCACTCTACCATCACTTCTGTTATGGTCCCTATGCCTTTAGTATAGGAATTGCCAATTATGCTAATTATTACATAAGCATACATTTATCTAGTGCAGTTTCATTTTTTATGAGGCTTACTGTAAAAATATAAAAGTTCTCTTTAATGCTTCTGAGTTCTTCATAAGTGAAGCAGCAGATTGGAGCTCTGATGTCTCTGATGACCTTGGTGCATTCTAATTTGCTATCTTTAAGTTTTCTATCTCTTTTATTAAAGTGGAAGTAAGAAATATACAAAGGAATGAGATGAAAATTGAGCTCAAAATCACAATTGTTTAATCTGCTTAAAAATACTTAAAACTCTTTTGATATCTACTGTAGAGTGGATCCTTATCATTCATATAATTCAAATAAAAAGGAGAGTAGGAAAATAAAGGAAGTAAAGAAACAGATAACATGACTTTCATAGTTGAGGATATAATTTTTCTCTTGAGAGGTCTGTAACTCTCAAGACATCATTTCTGAGCATTGTCTGTGACTTAGCTGTGACTAGATATCCACAAAGATGGAGGAGAATAATGACACAAACAGGCATGAACTTTGTCATTAAATTGAGTCAGAAAAAAAGACCAGTAATAGAAGTAAAAAAATAATTATTAACACTGGATTTTTAATAGTTTGGTTGCAGACAAAACATCAATCTTGGGTACGTTAAGCATAAAAGTAATATATTATATATAGTATGTTAAACAGATGGGAGGTTTGTTGCAAGCTTTTGTTTACAGCTAAGAGTAAAAACTAAAACACCAGTAAATCATGTTTCAGGTTTAGTTTTCAGAACTAATTCTTCACATCAAAATTAGGAGATGATTTTCAAATATAGCTTCATCTCCTATATAGGAATATCTGCTACCACAGGAAGATCCTTCCTCGATACACATGACAAAAGACCTCTTTCAAGCCCAGTGCTCTTGCCGCCAGACTGCCAAGACCTGGGCTGACCATTCTGTGATTGTCACATTAAAACCTTAAAACCAGTGAATAGCACAGTGTAGTGGATGGTACCTTCAGCTAAGTGAGTGCCCATGGCAGCTTATAATTATCTGTAATTTTGGGTCAAGAGGATCTGATACTCTTCAGGCCTTCAGGGCAAGCAGGCACATACATGCTACACATACATACACACAGTCAAAACACTCATACATATCAAATAAAATTAAAAATGTATTTATCCCCATGTGTAATTCATAAATTTCAGAAATTATCATGCCATGAAAGACCTCTTTTCAGGTTAGCAGAAAAATATGAGTCTTTCAGCATTCATAGAGGGCTAGCTGACTGCCAAAGAATCTGGAGAAAACTGAGCAACCCTGAAACCCAGTGACATCCATGATCCAAAACTGATTTTGTGTGTGAATGAGGTAAGAGCTTGGATGCTGGAGTTGGGATTTGGAGAGATGATGCTCACTGACAAGAGCAGCTTCCAGCAAGAAGAAACTTAGAGATTTTACAACATCTGCCAGTGTCCAGGACAGAAAACCCTCCTTACATCTCCATTTTAAATGTTAACTTGGATTAAGTGATCTTCATCTTCTAAAATCTGCTATAAATTTATGCCCTGCAGCTTTCATTTTTAAACATTTTTTCCCAATGCTCAAAATAAAGAAAACCTGAGGTATACTGGAAGCCCATTATCTATTTGTTACATGAGTAGAAGCTGTGTAACCTAGAGCTCATCCTTTTGTTCAACCCAGTACTGACCCCGCCATGCCACTTCTAGAAGAGTCCTCTCATCTGTCTGCTTTCAATGTCACCTCCATTATCCTCTCATGTCTGCTATGAAAGCTAGCATCCAGATTTCCGGGAGACTCTGAGATTCCATTGTTTACATTCTCCAGTGGAAACATTCCATTGAGCAAAGGGAAACAGAAAGTAGAAGAAAGACGTTGGAGCAACAACCTTTCACACAAACCTGTAGGCTCAGGAAGTTACCTGCAGGAATAGAAAGGAGACAGCAATATCGAAAGAAAGTCAGCAAATGAGGCAAATCTCAGAATTGGGATGCAAACTTATCATAGGTTTAGAATCGTCTTACAGAATTTTTGAGGTTCAAATACATTAAAGATGTTTGCTAAGTTCCTAAGAGAGACCTACACCCAATGAAACAGCAGTTTAGACTAAAAATATGTAAGAATCTTTAAGACACAAACCCTTCTTTAATTGTATTCCTTTTGTTGCAGAAACCATAAGGGGGAACCTTAACCCGTCCCTAGGAACTTATGCTTCCTGCACCCATTTTAGATGCCTCGACTAAGGTTTTAGAACAAAGGGTACTTTGCAAAGCATCACTAAGGACCAAAAGAATAGAGGTGTGTGTTTGCTCTGGACAATAGATACATTAGAACCATGGCAAAAAAAAAAAAAAAAAAAAAAGACACAACCTCCTCACAGATAGTAAGGATGTTAGTCTTGTGAGAGAAGTACCATCATTCCCTTTCCCAATCCTTGATGAGGGTTACTAATATTAGCACATACTTGTTCTCCTCACATGTGGGGTTAAACTGTCCCTTTTCTTCATGGATCTTAAAAATGCAAATAATAAAACCTGTATTTTAGTAGTAGCTGTTTTCTACCTTTTGATAAAGAGCGTTGATGCAATAGATAGAAACAATTGCCTTTTTGGATGAAAGATGAAAGGCAGGTGCTTATTTCCAGAGGGAAAATGAGGCAGGTATTTAGGGACTAGAATAGTTCTGGCAACTGGCTTGCTCTTACTACAATATATGCACTCTTAGTTCTCATTCCAAATAGAAACCCGAAAGACTTCTCTGCTCTGGTCTCTCTAGATCTCAACCTGATTATGTTTGATCCCAATGGTTGGGGGAGTAAATACAGTTAACTTTCAATGGGAATGCATCCAAGCAATTTTATACTTCCATAATCACAGTTTGTGGGATAGTGTCCATGGTAGAGAATTAATCATGTGTATTCAGGACACCATGAATGACTGGTCTCCATTTTGTGACTGACGTGAAGAACTTGAACACAAGGCCTGTGAAGCTCACCATCATACTGACCTAACAAGCTAGAATTTAATTTGAGCTTCCCGTTCTGGAACACAGTTTCTCCTTTAAATTTTGTTTTCTGTAAAGTTATGGCCAAGACAAATGCTTATGAGACTGTCAGTCATACACCGAGCACTTCGGAAAGTCATGATGTTGTGGCTCTTATCCATGAAATTATCCATTTAATTCCTGAAACCAAAATTTGGCTAGCAGCAGGTATTCTGTTGCTGCCTTGACATCCAGCTAAAGGCCACAGCATGAGAACAAATCTGACTTCTGAAATGTCTGTCACCCTAATGAGGATCAGCCTCATCAAGGTCAAATATTCAAGAAGAGACTGCTGTTTAGAAGCAGATTGTGTGGCTTTTTAAGAGACATATGAGCAAGTGCTAATCATCATGTAATCACCTTGAATTTGTATTGTAAACACTTATAACTACCAATTTTAAAGAGTTCTGCTGTAAAGCTTTTAGATGATTTTCACATAATCTTCTCATTGCACTGCATGTTAATGATAGTTGAAAACCACTCTCAAGTCTGTGGACTGCGACTGCATGCTGATTCTGTTACTATTTTGGGGTATGTTTGAAATGGGCATATTTTTACAGCTAATCAAAAGAGGAGGGTTTCAATGACCCTGGTTCTAATTTTTTTTATCGCGATTTCTTTTTTTAGGCTAGTAAGAGTCAGAAATAAAAACCATGATCTACCAGAGATATGCTTCAGTTGCTTTGAAGGTCAAATCTCACACATTTTGAGATCCATCCTAGAGTTTTAAAACCCAAGAATAAATAGGTCGGTGTTAGAGGGAGTGAATGCTGGGATGGGTGATAAATGATACTAGCAATATAATGGTTGTTTTTAGTCATCTTTGTAACTCTTCTAGTAATTTATTGCAGTTAATGAGGTATGTCACCTGTGAATTTGTGTAACTCCATAGAGTATACCTCATCTCCTTTCTGTGTCTCAACTCCTTTACTAAGGTGAATATTTTACTTCCATTTGGTCCATGAGTTGATCTAGGTTTGATCCTATTAACAAGAGTGTAAGAAGATCAGTACCTAATTGCAGTTTGGGTCTCAATTCTATACATGTTGAATCTATCTTCACAATTCTGAAATGAGACTCTGGCTCTTCATTATTCTGTAAAAGTCAGGCTTCTCAGGACCTTCCATAAGGTAAACTTTCATTAAGTTTTAATGGTAGTCTATTGCTCTGAATAAAAGTTGCCTACATAGGTCCATAGGGAGCGGCGTTATTAGGAGATGCAGCATTGTTGAGGAAGGTGTGACCTTTTCAGGGGAAGCGTGCTCCAATCACTTCCTGAAAATGTAGACATAGAACTCTCATGTCCTTCTCTAGTGCCAGGTCTGTCTGCATGCTAACATGCTTCCTGCCAGGCTGATGATGGAGTACGCATCTAAAGCAGGCCCGATTACATGTTTGCCTTTCCATGAGTTGCAGTGGCTATGGTGTATCTTTACAGTAATAAAACCCTAACTGAGACAGATAAGGGATGCAGGTATTGGAATCTTAGAACCCATATGAGCTGTAAAGTGTGGGCCGTCCAAAGACTGTCTAAGAACGTTGCTTTCTCAACAATTGTTAGTAGAATAGCGCCAATTATATCCTCAAGGATCATTCAGTTGGAATAAAGCAAGGCACCGTTATATAACATTCATGGATTCAAAATAATAAGTGTGATTTCACATTCTGTAGACGTTTAAAGAAATCTATAGGCCATCAAAGTGACTGATAAAAAGTAGGATTCAGGAAACTGTAGAAATGGCTCACTGGTTAAAAGTGCTGGATGCTCTTCCAGAGGACGTAGGTTCAATTTCCCGGGACCCACATGTTGGCTCACAAACATCTATACCTCCAGTTCCAGGGAAATGACACATATAAAATATGAATAAAATAAATATTATAAAAGTAGGAGTCAGCAAAACTTCAATCACTGAAAAAAATGACAAAATTATATAGTCATACTGAGACCAGTTTTCTCTTGTGTCCCTGGAACAGTCTTCTATGCCTTTTTAAAATGCTTTCTTGTGGTTTACTGCAAGAGCTTAAAATGAATAAACCCTGTAATGAACTACGACCTTTCTTCTTCATGAGTCTGATCACTTTCTTTGTAAATACTATAATCTAAAGGTTATGGTATATATGAATTATCTCTTCATTAAGTTACCTTTGGTTATGATGTTTAATCACATAACATAAAAATAACTATAATAGAAACTGGAAAAAGATTTTAGATAAAGAGGAGATTTGATGTTTTCAGGTAAGTCATAATGATTCATTCAAGGGGAAAGAGCCATGACGAGTTTCCTTTTGCTGCACCAAATTTTGACTTTTGACATATAATATAAATATTATATATGTTATAAGCTACTATGATTAAAGGTATTGAATATGAAGAATATATACAAAACAACTCAGAATAATAACTTAGATGTTAGCACCAACTGTGATGTATTTCATTTAAATATTATTCTGTGGATGAGTAAAAGCATCCAGGTTTCTGTTATGATATTGATAAATGATTTTTATTTTGGTGATAATGGAAAACCCAATATAATATTAGAAAAAGACTCTGAATTCAAATATAATTATGTGAAAAACAGAGGAAATCTATGTAAAAATCAATATTGTGTTAATTAAGGTTAATTTTTTGGTATTATTATTACTGTGAATATAAAAGGTATTATCCTTTCAGAATGGGATAAAGAGAGCATTGGAGTTTTGTATTAATTCATAGAAATGCACAAGCATATAAAATAATATTGAAGTAGAATGATTTACCAAAAGAATGTAAGAAACTCTAATGTTCCAATATTCTCATACCTAACACTATAATAAATATTGCCTATTCTTTTCCTTACTCAAAGGCAAACATCTTGGTATTATACATCTATAGTAACTTCTGATCAATCTCTAATCAGAAATCTGTAGAAAATTACTGTGAATAATGGCAGGCCAGCCATCACCAAGTTCGTGATGGTGCCATTAAGGTAATTACAGAGGACAAAAGAAAGCTTCTAAAGTTTGTCAACATTTCATGAAAAAGAAAAATAACCAAACAAACAAAAACTAAAGAGGTGATTTGCCTTCTGACAGAGAGGTGGCCCCTTGCGATTCTGAAGCAATCAAGATGTGAAGCCTTGTGCGTGTTCTTCTAGGAGATGTTGAAAGCTGTAATTTAGTGAGAAAAGTTGCATCAGAAGCCCTGTTGCCTGTGTTTTGTCCCTCACTGACTGCTTGAATTTCCTGTGCTTGTTGTTATTTTGGAGGTTTTCCATATCCACAAACTGTCCATTCCTTTGCTTAATATATAATTTGCTTTAAAGCAAAGAAGGCCTCTGAGCTTGCCTCCGAGCTTCTGCGTTAAGTCAAGCCTGTACAAGTTCTGTGGGGACAGGAGAGCACTGCAGGTTCTACTGTCAGTGTGCTGAGACCTACAATTCCTCCTTTTTATATGCATTCATTCATCTTTAAATGATTTCCTAAAAATGTCATGCAATGTATTTATATAGATTCATGATGCACTCTGTCTGAGGAGCAGAAGTTAAAAAGCCATAGTGCATAACTGTCTCCATATTCCAGGCTGTCCACTAGCTATTCCAAAGATTGTACATTTTGGTATGTGTAGTGGCTATTCCTGGTTGTCAACTTGACTATATTTGAAATGAACTACAATCCAGAATTGGAAGGCTCACCAGTGAACCTAATCTGGAGGCTGGGAGATAGAAGTTTCTGATCTGGATCTTGGTATGGAGATCTTGAGACACAGTGGTGATTGAATCCAGAAGATTAAGACAGGGAGATCTCNGAGTCCAAGGTCATCTGGGATTAAAGGTGTGGTGGCACACACCTTTAATCAGGGCTACACCTTCTGCTGGGGACCATATAAGGACATTGGAAGAAGGGAGTCGGGATCTCGCTCTTTCGCCTTCTTGCTGTGTGGGACTCAGCAACTGCTAGATCCTTGGACTTCCATCCACAGCTACTACTGAACCATTGTTGGGATTTGGACTGCAGACTGTAAGTCATCAATAAATTCCTTTACTATATAGAGCATATCCGTAAGTTCTGTGACTCTAGAGCACCCTGACTAATACAGTATGTTTCTCCTTAAGTTTTAAGTTACTCAGCTTACACTCCTGGATTTTAATATCTCTCATGAATATAATTGTATAACTTTTCTAAATGTTTCATTGTTGTGTGTAGTCCTTAATGGATTTTTTTTTCTTAGACACAGTAATTATTGAGGTTCTTTCATGACATTTTCTTCCTTCTAGTTTAGGAATACTCTTTGCTTTTTGGAGCCACAACTTCCTCAGTATCACCTCTATTTTTGCTTTCTGTGGATAATTGTTTATAGAAAACTCCCAATGATACAAGAAATGATAGTGCATGTTAAAGTAATTTTTTTCACCTTTATATTAACTGAAAAGGTTACTATTTAAAGAATTCTACATTCTTCAAAATTAATTTATTTAAATGATCTACAAATATTAAAACATTTCTGCTTTCAGAGGATCCCATCTAATGTTTAGTAACTACATGCACTAACAAAGTAACAAAGCTATCTCTTCAAGCACTTAGAATTTCTATACAGTAACATTCTTTCAAAATCATTTACTGTAGCTTTTTGAGCTTTACAGGTCAAAATTATTTGGATTATAGTTCTTTTTTATAGAAATGTTTAGTCTTCTGGGCCCTTGTTTTTCATTTGCTTTGATTTTTAGATTGATTATTCTTTTTGCATTTAGTATAATTTTGGTTATGGTATTTTATAACATTTATTATGAGATGGAGAAAACATACTCGTATTTATTCTTCAATTTCTAAATCATTGTATTATTCTGTATTGTATTATTCTGTCTTTGTTCCCTTTCCTTCTCTCCTCTGCCCTTGCATCTCTTCAGATTGTTGCTTGAGTATCCTGGGCTATTTGCAGACTGGAGATGTTCCACATTGATCATGGATGCTGTAGGTACTTTCTCACCATTGCAATATATTCCCCAGACAAAAGCAACTTCTGAAGATATTTTTCGACTTACAGTATCAGAAGGACACAGTCTATCTGAGTAGAGAGGCATTGCAGAATGGAGGGAAAGCATCCTTGTAGGAAAAAGAATCTTGCTAGTCACATTATACCCACACTCAGGAGGCAAATAATGATTAAATACTTGATAATCATTACTTTCCACATTAAAAATGTTCCCAGCTACAATTAGAACAGGTCATCTCATATTGTTGAATACAACCAAGACAATCCCCTCACATATACCACCTTTCAGGTGATTTTTGATTTTTTCAAATTGACATTGAATACTAACTATCCTATGAGCATGCCCTGTCAGTACAGTGAATGTACACAGTCTCTACACTATGAGCCTGTATAAAGTACAAGTTATATACATCCAGCACATAATGACACAGAGTAACATGGAGCTGTAGAATCTGGTTTTTGTCCCATTGGGTTTAGTCTGATATTTCCTTACTATTCTCTTGTTCTTCGATTTTGGAATGGGAGAGTACATTCTGTGACATTTTATGTTGCATTCAGTTTGTTACTTGATTTCACTGGGTATCAAAATTTAAGAAATTGCCATGGGTTACATAAGAGACTTTGGATGTTAACCAAGATTGTGGCTGTGAGATACTATGATGGTTTTTGAATTGGACTTAATGCATGCATTTTACAACAAGATCTAGCCATGAACCTTTCAGAATCCAATATCACAATATTGCAGTTAGATGATGAAACACATTCCTATATACTAGTCTTGTTCAACATTGGTTTTCAAGTGGTAATGTTGTTTGGGTAGTTATAGAACACCCATAGGAAGTGTCACATTGCTAGAGTCAATGTGTCACAGGAGGCAGGCAATGAGGCTTTACATGGGCCAGCCTCATTTTCTGTTCAGGCTGTTTCCTTAGTGTGGGTATAGGGTAACTAATCAATTCCGGCCTTCTGCCATTTTCTCTTTCTCATCTGCTGCTACAAGGAACTTTAGCCCAGAACTGTAAGTCAGATAAACTCTCTCCACTGAGTTGCTTTGTAGGTTGTTTTATCATGACATCAGTCAAAGAAACTTGCACTGAAGGACTAGAGAAATTAACGTGAAAATTGTAAATGAAAACAATGTTTTGTGAACTGCTACACTTCTTCCTTCACTAATTCTATTATCATTAGGGAAGGAAAATTTGAAAAGCCAACATCAGAATGAAGTTGTAGGAATTTGATCAAAGAAACTCAAACATAGCCAGAAAACTTCACATCCTTTACTTGTTTCAGTAAATGTATTTAAAATATAATTCATATTCTATAAAGAGTATTATTTGATCATAAACTTGTATAAAATCTGACAAGCTTAGGATCATAAAACCACTATCATGATGTTGAAGAGAAATGTTGTTTTGTATTTCCCTAAAGTTCCTACAACAAATGCCCTTTGCAGTCAACTACTATAGCTACTCACACATTTAGCCCTACCTCTAACTTTAGTAGTCTGTGTGTCTGAGTGTTTGGATGTTTCTGTGTGTGTCTCTCTGTGTATGTGCCTCTCTCTCTCTCTCTCTCTCTCTCTCTCTCTCTCTCTCTCT
>NC_034606.1:35465689-35499246 GCF_900095145.1 Mus pahari
ATATATATATATATATATATATATATATATATTCATTTGTGTTATGTTTTTATTGAAGATTTGGAAAGCTAGAAAGCTAGCCTGGTAGCTCTTCTTTATCACAAATACTGTATTATTTCGATGCCTTTTTCAAAGTTAGACTGGGAGATTTTTACACTGGGTTTAACTGATAGGTCCTTTTATCTGAAGGAACACAGAAAAGGGCATCATTATGAACAGCGACCATATGAGTAAAGAAGTTAAAAATGGAAAAAATCCAGGATGCTTGAACCATAAAGTCTGAGCAAAACTCATGCAGGCTTTGTGGGATAAAAAAAGAATAATGTAGTCAACCAATCAGTCAATCAGTAAGCAGGTGCCAGGGTTAAGGAGGTAGCCGAGTTGATGGAGAACCTGCCCAGCATGCATGAAACCCAGGTTCCATCTCCAACACGAAATAAATCAGGCAAAACTACACACCTATAATCGCAGCACTTGGGAGGAGAAGCTGGAAGGATCTAGAGTTCCATTTACCTGTGCAGCATAGCAAACGCAAAGATATCCTGTGATATCTGAGAGCCAAGGGAAAAGAAAAACAGATGAATTAACAAACAACAATAACAACAAAATATGTGTCAGATTTGCAGAAAGGTGACTGTCCATTTGTAACAATGCTTGAAATTAATGAGGAATCTACTCAATATTTAAGCAACAGCATGGCAATATTCAGAGCCTTCCTTTATATTTTTTGTTGTCACTTAATTGACACATTCTTTCTATGTAGAAATCCAGGAATAATAAGATATCATTAGGAAGCTTTGATTAAGGCAATACATTCTATAGTAATTTTTATTGTGACTTGAGAATCTGCTTTCATGAAAAATCATTTGTATGAAAAGTGAAGTCAAGAAGAACCAAAAGTAAGTAAAAGAAACAACATTTCCCGAAATGACATTGGAGCATTATGTTGGAGCCTTCACTATATAATGTGATGTGTAATATAAAGTGAAATTCAAAGATTTTTATATGAATCCTGTTAGTTTTATGCAAACCTAAAAATGATTTTAAAATAATAGCATAATTATCTATTTACTCTCCTGTATGGAAACATTCTCTCAATTTCTAAATGAATGACAAACCTAATGTCTGCATACATTCTAGTGTGTCACATATAAGAAACATCATTAATTTCATGTATGAATACAAGTACATTATGCCTGCAGACAAACTCTATGACCCCACATTTGATTCTGCTTTTCCTATTCCCCTTCACAGCAAACTCAATTTAATGAACTCTCTATATATTTATGACAATGTATCTCCTCAAATTCCATTTCAAAACAACCCCATATGCTTAAAAATCTAGCACAAAATATTCAATAATATCATAAATGCAGTGATTTAAAGTCCAAGCCATTCATTTATTCCTGGGTTCTAGATAAGTTCCTCCTGGAATTGCGCTTCCTCAGGGAGCCCACACTGCTTGTATGCCAATGATCCATTGAGGTTGCTTTGGTTACTTTCCTGGATATTCCTCTTCTAAACTCACCCAGAAGTTACAGCAAGTGTTTGGATTCTGTGCTGGATCCTGTCATATCTCCCTTTTATTACATTGTTACTTCAGTTGTTTTTTTGTCAAGTGTCATATTTTGGGTAACATCTCAGTGAAGTTATAAATGTAACTCTCTCTGATTCTGTATGTGATTCTCTCTGATTCTGTTGCTATGATTAGAAATAATATCTGATGATATTATTTCTTCCCTTTCACACTTAAGTGCCTCACTTTTCAACAATATACTCTCTCTGTGAAAGCAGGCCCATCTTAGTGATCATTGTTTACACCGCTGGATATAACAGTTCTCAATTCGTTTTTCATATTAAGTATTCAAATAGTTGACACCTATCTGCTGGGTATTTAGACTATGTTGAATATGGAAACATTATTTTAGAAAACTATAGAAAGGATTGAACAATGTGTCACAGTCACAGGAAATCATGGGCCATATGGATCTCTTCATTGTAGAAAGTAAATATTCTTAGCTGTTTTCCCAATGTAGGCAGTATTATAAAAACAGCATGTACTATCAGATGAGAAAATTGGATTTCTGTTTGTCTGATCATGTGAAAACATATTTTCATAATTTAAAATAAAATAGCAACCCATGAATTTTTACTGTTGAAGAGACAATAGAACATGGGAGAACAGAGCTTAAAATTGAGGCAGACTAAGTCTCATGCAATACCCAACTTTATTCAGAACATCAGACAGTTTATATTCTGAGTATTAAGAAGAAACTCCTGAGTAAAGTGCACATTAACAAGGACAAGCCACGCTTGACAAAACCATGTTTTCCATAGAAGCATATAAAAAGAGAGCAATAGCCAGTCATAATGAATAATTTGAAGTGAACTCACTCCTGTCTCCTACACTTGAGAGAAGCACAAAAACACGTTCTAAGAACAATTCCATGTTTTTAAAAAACCGAGATCACAAGAATTGTCTTATTTTCTTGGAGTTTTTTGTTTTGTTTTGTTTTGTTTTTTATAGCCCTCAGAATTCTGTTCAACCACCTTAGGCTGTGTACTAACACGTAGGCTAAAGTACCATCCATTCAGAACTGTTTTTTGAGCAGACAGATACTGAAAAGATGACTTAAGGAAGAGTTGAAGAGGAAAGGTGTACTTCTTTAACATATAATCTTCATGAATTCATAGACTTTGTAGGTCTTTAAAAGGGGTAAACAAGTTAATGTGGCTTCTTAGCTGGTTTTCACTCTTGCATTAATGAAAATAGTTGATAAGATCTAATAGCATATCTCACTGATTATGAGAGAATGTTCTATTTAATTAATCATTTATTTTATTTTGTCTTTTTCTTTAATATGGACATATCCAAGAAATGACAACCTAACAAAATGTACACAAGCACACACACACATGTGTACACCACACACAGAGACATACTCATAAACATATGCATGTGATATTATTTCAGAAAAGAGAAAAACATCTGGCTCAGAGTTAATGACTTCATATCTGGTGGATTCCATATCCATTCCAATACTTTGATGACTGGTTTCCTTTCTGTCTCCTGTAGCCTTTTGTCTTATAGGCTTTGACACGTGAATATATACACACATCTACATTCTGACTGGTTTCCACTTTGCTAATTTGTTCAATTGTGGCTAGGTTTTATTGCATCCTTAGTAACCAGCACTAGAAATAATTTTAGCTTATCAATCAGCAACAAACTGTTATTTCTTACTTGACACAAAGTAAACATATTATTAGGGCTGCTAAATATATCATCTGTACTCGCTTCTCTTTAATTCTTTCATACAAAGTGTGTTGAAGAATTGGAAATCTCAGATGCTTTTTGAGTAAAGAGTTCAAATTTTGAGTAGAATACGTTAGACATGTTTTTATAATTTTGAAAACTCGCAACTCTATTGAACATTTTTCCTGTTCAAGGTACAAGAATCGCCATTGCAGAAGAAATAGTGATTAATGGCTAAGATCCTTTTCTCCAGCAGCTAGCAGTGAGCAGAGAACAATGCTAACTAAAGAGGCTTCTTCTGTAAAATGCACTGTGATTGCCACCATGGTCAAAGTACACAGGCACTCTCTAAAAGGAAATATTGTTGCACTTAGAAGGAATCTGAAAGCATATTGGGTAGAAATGCAGATTGAATCAACCCTATGTACATAATTCTAAGTAGGTTTTGATAACAGGAACATATGAAAGAAAAAAATACTTTTTGTGTTTCAGAAAAATGTAACTTAGAATTTCTTAACACCTGGGAATATAAACCGAGAAGAGGTGGATCCCTTGGGAGTTAGCGTGGAGTACCAAGTGTCATTGCTATGAAGGACAAAGGTTCCTGTTTCCCAAACAGTGTCAATGCACTATCCAAGACAGGGAAGAAGTAAGCTAGCCTACAGTGGTATGAATTCTTATATGTTTTACAACCCTGCATATCCATCATTCCATAGAAGCTGATAACTACCTGAGGATCATGTTGAAAGAATTATTGTCTGATAATACAGTAATTTAATAATATTATGGATGATATGCTTAAGTTTCCCTAATTAGATAATTCATAATAATGTTTCCTAAATTAATGGAGTAGGCCACTCATTATCAGAGTTCTTCACACTGGAATAAACATCTTCTTGTTCAGTTTTCCTGAATTACCAAAGCCATTGAATAAATTGGGATAAACTTTAATGAAATTTCTTTACATACAAGGTCACAATCTCCATCAACTTTTGGTATAACCGAATAATTAGTAATTTGATTTATTTTTCCATTCATGTATTTTACAGTTACATTAGTATGAAATTACTAATACCTCTTAAGTTCTTATTTTATGTGTATATTATATCTGACTTTCTTTGCTGATATTATACTGATATTTTGTTTTAGCTATACTATTGCATATGCATTCTTTTTATTAATTATTATTACTACTATATTATTACTCTAATACTTCTATATCACTACTACTTTATTTTTCCTCATTAGTGGTTATTTATATTATTTCAGTCTTTGATATTATTAACAAAGCTATTATGAATTATACTTCTTCCTTAATAAATATTTTAATTTCTTGAGAATTACATATAATATGTTTAGCTTATATTCACCATTAATTTCTCTTCTTACCTGTATCCAGATCCAACTCAACTTCTTAATCATAGAATTTAATGCCCTCCTGTCCATCTTTTATTGAAAATAGATGTTTTTATACAATATATTCTAATTAGTTTCCCCTCCCTGATTCCCCCATATACTGCTTACATCCTGCCCACTCAAATGCACATATTTTCTTGCTTTTTCATGAGAAACATAAACAAACATATAGATAAATAAAATGAAATAAAAAACAGAATAGGAAAAATATAAAAACAAAACAAAACAGATAAAACACAAGAAACATTTATAGATGCAAAGAGATATTCACACAGACTTATCTCCTTTAAAAACACATCCTAGAAGCCATCACAATATATAAGCAAAAATATGTTTAATGTATAAATAAATAAGTACCCAGATAGAGAATGAGACAAAACAAACAAACAGGCAAACAAAGCAACAGCAACAACAAAACCATGAAATTCATTTTGTGTTGACTATTGCTAGGGATGGTGCCTACCTAAAGTGGACTTTCTATACCCAGTGCATTCCCCTATTCTAGTTTATATATACAAATAATTTCATCACTGGACAAATATCAGAGTGTACTTACCAAATGGATGGTAGATGCACATCCATGTGCAGTGTGATACCATATTGAATTCTGTCATCGCTGTGTCTATGAGTGAGTATTGGGCATTAATGTGTATTTAAGCATAGAAAGGTTATGATAAAGAATTGAATAAGAGAATGAACAGAGATACAGGTCTTAGCATTGTTCTGGCGAGTCAGTATATGAAAAAGTATTGGCTATAAAGGCCTGGGGCAAGCCTCTGAAGTGTTATAGATATATCCATGCAGAATACACTACAGTTATCAAAAAATATTCCCTTCCTTCAATAATAATCGCAAGCACTGTGCTATAATTTTGTAGTTTACAAAATTCTAGTCACTGTTGGCTTTTTGGTTTGTTGATAATCATAGCTTATAAGTAGACACATTGTATCATTGTACACAATATTTTATTACAGTTGTTTTTTTCTGTAAGGTTTATATGTTGAAGTGATTTATCTTTTCATTGTTAAACTTATTTTAGAATAAGGTGAAAATCCATTGAGCTGTCTAGACCTGATTGGCAACAGGCTCATCATTGCCACTTGTCTCACCTTGCCGCCTTTTCCCATTAATATGGTTTTCCAGGGTGAGAACATTATGAGGAAAAAAAATGGTCTCCATCACAAAAGTGTCTTCGTCTATGATGTTAACTAGAGGAGATTTGGTAGATGTTTTACACCTTTTGAAGATGTGGCAGTATAGGTAAAATAAAGTATAGTAAATATGTAAACAGAAAAGAGTCCTTTCTTGACACTATCACAACACATAAGCTGTACATAATCAATCCTATGGTATGACAGCACAGTAGATCCCTTCACCAGAACTGCCAAAACATATATCACCGCAATGTTCTACTGTTACCTGACTGGGGAATGGAATTTGGGGGGGATTTTCATTAGCTATGCAGTGCATCCATCTCCAAAATGCCATTACACTTCGCGATCATTGTTAAGTCCTTGGGCATGCTCAACTATCTGAGATACATTCTTAAAATTCCATTGCTATTTTTTTATCAATGCTTATTAAGCTGTAGGTGGTGATCTCATTGGGATCTGCATATCTGAGTGGTGGTATTAAGCAGCGTAGCAGCTTAGAATGTTTCTGAATGTGTAATGGCCATAAGTAACTAGTAATCAATCCTGTGAAGAATCTGATATATTTCTCATAGTGCTCCTGCATCATAGCTTCTCTGTACTTTCTGTTCTGAATAGACAACATAGGTACATTACAGGACTACATGCCTTCAAGGAACACACAACCAACAAATGCTTCCTAAAACACCAAGGCTTACATTTGAGACTATAATATGAAGTGAACTATAGTGTCTTTTTATTGTAATGCAAAGTTTTCTACTCTTAAAGGAACACAATGGTTTAATTATGGGAATGAAAATTAAATTTTTCTAATATTAATATAAGCTTAGCAGATATTTGTCTTTAATTGTGTTGCATTTTTATTTGCAGTTTGAGTAGCATAGTTAAGTTTCACACACACACACACACACACACACACACACACACACACAAATGCACACACACACACAGCGTTGAATCTTAAATTGGGATAAATTTTCCACAATTTCTGAAATGGATCTAAACATATGTAGTGCAAAAAATAAATTAAAAGTAAAATAAACTTTAAAAAGTTAAATTAAATTTAAAAATGAAACAAACTGTTTTCCTATTTTTTAAAATAATTATTTATTGTATATTTCTGTGTCCACAGGCACACACATAAGCTGTGGCATTCATGTGAAAGTCAGAGGACAACTAGTTACGTTTGGCTCACTCTTTTCACCTGTGGTTCACGGCAAATAAACTCAGATCCTGAGTCTTAGCAACAAGAGTCTTATAGGCTGAGCCATCTCCTCAGCCTACTTTTGCCATTTCCCACTGTGCATATTTACAAAGCTCATCCTCATCACTGAGCATTATAATATCAAAATATTGATTATTCTGAAAGAATTTGAAAATACTCTGCATCCTGCAATATTAAAAATTCTGCCAACACTCAATTCTGTAGGTGAAAATAAATAAGACTACCCATTTCATTGGTATTCAGTTTTTCTTTTTTTTTTCTTTAAAATGGTAAGATTTGGTTTTAGATTTCAGTAAACGTTAGATTTATATACCTGTTTTCTACACCTTTGCTCCTGGGGTCCTGTAAAACTATCTTGATAATAAGACTCTCTAGTGGACTATTTTGAGAAGAGTTGTTCTACAAGATGACTCATTGGGCCCCTCTATAAATAACTGTCAGTTTGTTAAAGTCACAAGCCCTTGCTTACGACTCCCACATTTCAGTAGAGTTCTAGATACTGTGCACATCCACATTAGCCAACTGTTACTGTGAACTGGTTTTTTCACTGAAGTGTGTGATTTTGATTTGCATTTCCTGATAAGTAAGGAAGGTCTACAGCCAGTCTAAGATGACAGTGTTTGTGAGCCCTAGGCATCATTCATGCCTTTGTTAAAAGGAATTTCATTTGAGTGAAAGTTCACTAGGATTTGCAGCCAATCAATAAAATACAGCATTAGATATCAAGCATCACTTCTAAGATTAAGTTCCAAAAGACTTTAATTTGCAACCTGCTGGTAGATAGTTTCCTCCTGGCTGTCAAGTTATAAGTGTGTATGAGGCCAGGAAATAAGAAGATCATATGCCCCAGTACAGGGGAATTCCAGGGCCAGGAAGCAGGAGTGGGTACATTGGGAAGCAGGGGGGGGGGAGCATAGGGCTTTGGGGATAGCATTTGAAATGTAAATGAAGAAAATATCTAATAAAAAGAAAGAACCTCCAAGAAACACATGGTCTTACCATACAAACTCACATGGACAACGATTTTACAAAACAAACAAACAAAACTCTTGCATAGAGATTAAGCTTCTGCCAGTTTGGGCTTGAAGAAAGACCCTAATCTTTGCTCATATTTTTAAATTTTGTATCATCATAGCTTTGTGAAGAAAACAACAGTTTGAACTGTGAAAAAATTACTAATCCACAGAAACTCAGAAGACCTAACAAGTTGATGTGTTTCATTGCTAAGTTTTAGAATAATTTATTCCTTAGATGACACAAGCACAGAACCTTTAATTCCTCAGACAAACTCCATCTCGAATAGATCTGTTCTCTAAATATCTCTGCCTTACTTTCTACTGTCTTTTATTGGCACATAATTTCACTCTGGTCTTTCCTAGGATGCCTAATAACACTGGATGCATGTTGGACTTTTGGTTAATATAATTACAATTTGGTGTTATTTTCTGCCTAGGGAGGTTGATACTTTCCTCAGTCTGCAGTCATCTTATGGACTGGGCACCTTGCCTTTTAAGAACCTCACTTGAGCATTTGCTGGGGCAGATGTTTAGGTCAAGGGTGAAGAAGTCAAGGGTGTTTTCTTCCTCAAGCTCTCTGTGGATCTTAAAGCATTGCTTTTTGCCTTGGTAGGCCATATCCACTGGGAATCTTACTTGGAGGCATTTTTCTTCCTTTACAGCATGGCATCTCAGATGTCCAGTGTAGTATGCCGTTGTCATTAATGGAAAATGTAAATTGCCCTTACTCGGAGCCCTATCTTTTCCCTCTGTTTCTCAAGCCCTGTTGTATCAGTTCTGCCCTCAGTTTTGCAGCTGCTCTTTAGGCAAATGAACACATTCTTAACCAGCAAGACTTCCAGAGACTTCAGACCAAAGCCTCAAAGGGGTGGAGGTATTACTGAACAATGCTTCTCAGCCTTTAAAGTTCTGTGTTTCAGATTGTAGATCTGGTCCTGTGTCAAACTGTGACCTCTTCTTGTTGAGTTAAAAGAAATTTTCCTGCTTTCTGGTCTGTAAACTACTGAGTAATGATAGACATCTTCTCAGGCTGAAGGACTGTCCCTTACCATCACCCCCCCCCCCAGCCCTCTGACTTTCCAAACTTACTGGAAGTGTTATTTTGTTTATGAACTTTGGTATTATGTATTACCCATCCCTGCCTCCTGTTATGGACAGTCTGGTCCCAATTGCTTTGTCAAAATCTTGATAAATTTTTTTTTTTGTATGGGACATCAATTATCCTTGCTAGGTCAAACTCATTTATTAACAAGCTCATGTTCTTTCTCAAGGCATGCTTGGTTCTTTAGTTTTTGTTATGTTTATACTTGAAGGGTAAATTGAAACTTTGACTTCGTGTTTTGGCAAGGTTTCTGGAGAGTTTAGCATGCAATATTCTTTTTGCTGCATTGCCTTAAAATTAGTAATTGTTCATCTGGATATGAAGCTCATACAATCCTCCCTGATTTTGAGTAGTTTCATTTTAATAACTGTGTTCCTCGCTTTCATAGAAATAATGAACTCTTCATCTCTAATACGAATCCTACTCATTTTTTTCTTGTTAATAATGATTTTACTCATATGCATTTGTCTTTTTGAAATAGAACAATTCCCTGGAATCTAACAAAAGAAAGTATTTAAAATAAAAACAACAACAACAACAAAAACCTATCCATTTCTAAGACCTTAATTTTCTTAGATTTTGTGAGAATTCTATCTTTTCCAAATATACACTTTATCTAAAAGTCTTCAAATGGTTATGGCAGCAATGAATGTACAGTAGGTATTATATTTTACAACTGTTTAGACTTTCTATCCAGGTGAACCCTAAAATTGTCACTACATCTGTTGAGTTTCTGACCTGGGACAAGCTTCTGAGGTGCTTATTTAACATACCAAAGCAGACCTGTCCTCCAGGTTTTAACTACCAGCATCCCTCAGTTACATGCTGTTACAGGGAATGGTTGGCATGCCCTGGACTGGCTTTTCTGTATAATCCAAACATACTTTTGGCACCCTCCCCCTCTCTACCTCCCTCCCTCTCTCCATTCATCTCTGCACTTCCCCTCTCCTTCTGAATCTGAATATCTTCTTAATCTCTGCCCATCCCCACTTTTTCTGTCTTCCCATCTGTACAGTGTCTTCCTAGACCACCACCTGTAAGATGAGTAAACCCATCCAAGAGCTGCCCCCAATAAACCTGCTGTTTTATACTTTAATTTGGCTTGAATTGGTTTATTTGGTCTACAGAAGAAACCCATCAACATATCTATATCCAAAACCTGAGAGACTCTCTCTCAGAACACAGATAGTCTCTGCCATGTAATCTTTCTTTTGTGTTCTTGGCTGTGTATAATAAAATCCAGTCATACTATTCCAAGTTAAACTGAAACATGTGTGCTTTGTACTCTCACTTGCTTTGTGTGTTGTTTGATGTCCTTCCACCCCACAGCACACTTCTTTCCATTCTTCTTATCCACCCATCATATAACCATCTTGAATGGAACATAAAGAAAAAAAAAAAAAAAAAAAGGAAGAAAGAAAAAGAAAGAGAATGCCTGCTCTAGGTAAGGTGGAGGAGAAAGTAAATTGTAGTTAGTTATATGTGGGAGAACATAGTCAGATGCAGGGACATCTGGGAGAGTAGAGTGGTCATAACTTGACTGAACTGGTTGGTATGGGGAGAGGGGGAGGGGAAGAGAAAGGAAAAGGGGGAATCAGAAGCAGTGCCAGGATGTCCAAAGATATAATGGTGAGTTTTCACCCAACCTCTTTGTTCCCTGAAATAACAACTCTGAGACATAGCTGCATTTATGAATAAAGGCTTAGGATATAAACTTGGGCCTGTTCCCCTACTAATGTATGAGTTAGTTGTCCCATTTATTCTATTTTAATTCCTGTCACATGCCTGGTTACCTGGTCCTCAGTTTCACACAACTGTCTTCTTCTGTGTCTGGGGTGAATCTCTCTCATTTGACTGTCTCCCAGAATCCTCTCTCTCTTTGATGGATATCCTACCTTCTAATCCTTTCTCAGGTTATTGGCCATATGCTTTTTGATTGACAGGTGAAGCTTTGATACATTGTACAAGAAGTTATCTCTACACAAATGTATAAAGAGATTAGGTAACCAAAAGGATTGGATTAATAGGAAAGAGCAGCCCAGGGCCCTGGGCTAGAAAAGTTTTGAGTAGGGGATGGGGTACGCTATCATACCCTGTAAGAGGTAGGGTCTCTGGAATGCAGAGACAACCTGGTGACTAGGTCTGGTTTGTTTGGTTTTTATTCTTTCTGTTTAATTTTAGTTGGATATGTTCTTTATTTACATTTCAAATGTTTTCCCCTTTCCAGGTCTCCCTTTTGAAGACCCCCTATCCTAACCCCCTTCCCCTGCCTCTATGAGCATGCTCCCCTACCCACCCACTCCTGTCTTCCCGTCTGGCATTTCCCTACACTGGGGCATCAAACACCCTCAGTCCCAAGGGTCCCTTCTGCCCACTGATGCCCAACAAGACCACATATGCGGCTGGAACCATGGGTCCCCTCTATGTGTACTCTTTGATTGTGGGTCCAGTCCCTGGGAGCTCCAGAGTGTCTGGCCAGTTGACACTGTTGCTCCTCTCCATGGGGCTGCAAACCCCCTCAGCTCCTTCAGTCCCTACTCCAACTCCTCCATCGGGGACCCCAGGCTCAGTCCAGTGGTTTGCTTTGATCATCCACCTCTGACTTTGTCAGGATCTAGCAGAGCCTCTCAGAAGACAGCCAAATCAGGCTCCAGCCAGCAAGTACTTCCTGGCATCTGCAATAGCATTCTGCGTTTGGTGACGGTATATGGGATGGATCCCAGGTGGGGCAGTCTCTGGATGGCCTTTCCTTCAGTGTCTGCCCCACACTTTGTCTCCATATTTCCTTCTGTGAATATTTTGTTCCCCCTTCTAAGAAGCACTCAAGCTTCCACACTTCGGTCTTTCTTCTTCTTGGGCTTCAAAGGGTCCGGTTTATTAAACAGGCACCTCAGACATGTGTCCCAAAAATGAAATCTAATACATCTGTCATCCAAAGCCTTCATCTCCTTCTGTCCTTTCTGAGTGGCATTCATAAAATGTTTGCCCTGGATCCTAGGTAACTTCCACTTATCTCTTTGACATATGGCTATTTTCAGAAAATAAGAATTAAGTTAGTTCAGCTTTTGCTCATGGGATGTAAACACTGGCATGACTTAGAATCAGCAGAGATGTGTTAACTGCAAGAAATTTGAGTAGGGTGAAAAAGGAACCAGATTCACTCTGGTTTTGGCTAGGAAATTAAGAGAACCTGAGGGAATGCAAACGCAAGCTGGTACTCCTCACTCCAATGGAGAGTGTGTTATCCACCACTGAAGGAGCTGAAAACTCACAGCACTTACATATCTCTTTTCCAGAAAAAGACTTTGTATATCTATGACTCATTTTTAATTGTATTACAGCTGTGTGCACTGGTGCATGACTGGGTGCCTTTGTGTGTGTGTGTGTGTGTGTGTGTGTGTGTGTGTGTGTGCGCGCGTGGTGCTGTGAGCTGTGTGGTATATAGTCTGTGGTATGTGGCGTGAATGTTTGTGTGTGTGTGTGTGTGTGTGTGTCTGCTAGATACATTATCAACATTTATACTACCATTGTGTGTGGCTGTTTCACCTGTTGAAGCTTTTTAACTCCTTGCATATTCTGCATATCAATATTCTTTGTGCATAGAATTTGCAGCTATTCTCTGCTATTCTCTAGATGTGTCATTTACTTGATTGTTTTCTTTACTGAGCAGAAACATTGTAGCTAGATAAAAAGCCCATTAGCCTACTTTGTTTTCCCTTCCTGTGCTTTGGGGGCTCTTGTCCAAAACTGACTATAATTGAAAGAAGCCAGGCACAGGAAAATGAGTATTACATGAACGGAGTCATATGCACAATATAAAAATATTATCTCCCAGAAGCTGAGAGTAAAACACTAGTTACCAGTGGCTAGCAAGAAGAGAGAAGGGAGAAAGGAGGTGAGGCGCTAAGTCAAACTGATTCAAGTGAGAGTCTCTGGGGTGCTGTAATCTTATGTCCTAAAATACGTGGAGGAAAGGTTTACAGATGTTTCTACAATGAATAAATGGTAGATGGTTAAGAAAACATATATATTATGTAACCTGTCTTAAATTTTACCTAATATACATGTGAAAAAGTCATATGTATCCCTTTAACATGATTTTATTTTTAAATATAACAAATAAATAAATAAATGGATAGGCAGATAAACAAATAAATACTATTTCCTTAGGAAAGGGAGAAAGTCAAATGAATTGCAGGATGGGACAATATTATATGACTATGCAATAGTCCCCAAGAGTTGATGAGACTTGTGTCCAATTCACACATGTACAGAGAAATGCAGACTGCAGCTTACAAGTGCATTAGAACCGGCTTATGTGTAAAGCCAAGTTTGGGTTCAGGCAGCCCTATTATGACAACTGACATATTTACAAGGTGCCAATCTGTCAAATAAATGGAGCCTAAAGTGGCTGAGGAATAATAGGCTGTAATACCGTCTGCCATTTTACTTGACTGATGCACTCGATTTTAAAGTTTTTTTCCTCACATGCTTTAGCTGATTTGTGGACCTCAAAACTAGCAAGTGCCTTTCAATTGAAGGCAAAAGAGCAGGTGACTGGAATCTACTGTCTGCCTGTGGTCAGCTGTGATGACAGTTTAATTGTGTGATGGTCTTTGTTAATCATCATAACACCTAGCTGGGCAGTTGTCACCTCTCCAGTGAGAGAAGCCGAAGCCCAAAGTTACACAAGTGACAGGTGATGAACATGTGGCTTTAACGACTTCTAAGATGATACCTTCTGCCTCACTGGGAAGTCGGTGCTGCCTTTATTTTACTTCAGTGTAATTATTAGCCTCATGTTGGGCCTTGACCTGTCTGAGGGTAGAAACTTGAGTTTTATCTTTTCCTTGTTTACTTAGATACAACTTTAGCATAAAATCGGTAAGCGGTTACTGAATTATAAATCTCACAGAATAAGATGGTAATCTTAGTTAGAGATTCAACTGATGGGGTGTCTTCTGTCCCTGTACTGTTTTTCTTTCCTGACTCAATGAAACTTGTAGGCTATTTGACCCATATGGTTATTGTGTGCTTTACAGAGTTAAATAGAGCAGAGAAAAGGAGACATCCCAGTATAAAACATAATTGCAAGTTACTGCTAGCGTGGTAACTAATTTGATAATGAGCAAGATCGTATTTTCGAGGCTGTGTTAATCATCTGCATATTATACAGAGTGGATTCTTTTCAATGTACTCTGATTCACGTGGAGTGAACCTCTGTGTAGCCTGACATGTGAACTCAATAAAGCATTCTTACATAAAATGTTTAAACTTATGTGTTGTGCTGCCTTACCAGCAAGTCTATTCAACAGGAGCATACAGTCCGGTGGAGACCAGAAGAAAGCATCGTATGCCCTGATACTGGAGTTACAGAGTCTTGCGAGCTACTGTGTGGGCGCTGGGGACTGAATCCAGTTTCTCTGGAAAAGCAACCAATATTCTTAGCTGCCTTTCATGGCTGCTGAGCCATCGCTCCAGCTCCCCGCACCCCAAACTAAACATTGTTACTACCTAACTTTATCTTTAGAAACGTGATGGTGCTTTGAGTGGACAGAATATGTGGTCCTTGATGATCCTGTGTAAATAACTTACAAACTTATTTACATTTTAGGAAACTTATGAAGGGGCTGGCGAGAGGTCAGCTGGTAAAGGTGGCTCATTGCTCAAGCTGAACTGTCTAAATCCAACCCCCAGATCCCATGGAAAGATGAAAGGAGAGAAATTACTTCATAAGATTGTCAACTGACTCCTCCCCCCCCCCCCNCAATGTACACCGTGGCATGCATGAAGTCTCACACCCAAAATAATTTCATAAATAATTATCATAGAAAATTATTTATAATTAAAATACTGTTATATTATTGAGCAATCAGGAAAGGACATATATAATATTTGCAATGTCCATGACAATGGTTTGCATGTAACAGTGTCTAGACTTATGTTTTGAGCTGAACAATTTAAGACAAAAATGGAAAGATGAGGGACATTGAGTGAGGGAACCGAGTTGATTAGGGTCAAAATGAATGTGTATCCCATGGCAAAACCAGAAAGGCCAATTGCCAAGTGTACGTATTCCCAAAATGTTAACAGGTTTTGGTTTCCATACCTTATATCCTAAGAACAGAAACATATACAGCTCAGCTCTTGTTACTCGCATTGCTCAGACAATGAGGAGTACTAGATGACAGATGTCACCCACTCAAGGTCAGAGTTGTATAAGCAAGAAAAGGCTTTGTGCTGGAGTTATTATCTGTGGCATCAGGGATTCCGCAGAAACCTGCCATGCTAGATCCTGTTGACTACTGTTTCAAAAGTAGAAGAATACTGAGACCTCTTCTGTCACATTTTAAATCCCATCACAGAAGTTGGAGAGTATGACAGATGCCTCACAGTGAAAGTGACTAGTACAGTGGTTCTCTACCGTCCCAATGCTGACAGCATTATTAATCAGTTCCTTATGGTTTAGTGATTTTTAACCATAATATTATTTTGTTTCTATTTTTTAGTTGTAATTTGCTACTGTTATGAACTGTAATGGACATATCTGATATATAACCTGTGTAAGGTCAAACTAAACTAGAACCACTAGATTAGCAGTTTATACAGTCAATGTTCACATAGCTTAGGAAGAGTAATAAGTCTCAATTAAAAATGACTGTGTATGTTGCAGAGAGAGAAAGGGAAGAGAGAAATAGGACAAAATTAGTAATCACATGATCAAAATACATTATATGCATGTGATCAAGTTTCAGTATAAAACCCTTCATTCTGTACAATTGATATATACACATTAAATGTAAATAAGTATAAAATACAGTTAATAGAGACATGACTCAAGATGGGACAGTGAGTTTCCTTGAGTTCCTAGTCTATAGATCCTTCTCAGTTCATGCTGTGTGATGTCCAAGTGAAGCAGAAAGCACAAAAGAACCCAATGGGGATACTCCAGGAAGCTCATTATTGTTGATCCCACATCAGGGTAGCCAAGTAAAATACACAGTATTCAATTAAATACAAATTACAGGTAAATGGCTAAACTTCTTAAGTCCCAGAATTAACTGGAACGGCATGGATTAGACAGATATGATAAAAATACATTGCTCACATACATAAAATTTGCAACAAATGAACAAAACATGAAGATACCACATCGAGAATAATGCTTATAGGAGTTATTTATGTGGAATTTAACTAAATTATTTATTTCTCTATTATGCTTTCCTACTTAATTCCATTTGAAAATAGTAACCATAAAGATTCTTCACTGGTATCCAAAACGATTTCAGATTTAGCTAGAAAATTTAACATTTTATTATCATTAAAGAAATAGAAAAGAGTTTTAATAAAAATGCTGCACCATCTCAAAGGTAGGATGTGAAAAGAGTTCTTGGTTGTTAGCTTTCACAGCATGGTGAGCTACTATAATGGATGTATCCAGTTACAGGGGGGCATTAGCTAAACACAATCATCCTGTTCAAGTTCTGGGACACAAGTTATTAGAAGTATTTACAGGGAACTGTGCAAACTAAGTTTTTCTTAGACACCAAGCTGGTTTTGTTTATTACCCCTTTTGGGTGACTTAGTGAGACATTAAGAGGATTCTATGGCATTGGATCTGGATCAACATTCTGTAAAAGCCAAGTCTGGAACAGGAGCACTCTAATGACTAGTCCGAGGGATGGGATTTGAGTCCAATTCTGGCCAGGAAAGGAGACAAGACCTCCTGAATTCCTATGAAGACCATTAGTTGATAAGTAAACTTGGTCCCAGAAGTCCTACCCTTAGAACAGTATATTGTATAGCATAAACGTATAGAATATGTAAGAGTCAATTCAAATGCATCTATCAATTACCTGAACAAGAAAACTCTCCTTTTGAATTCTGTACATTCCAATGACTTCTGCCTCAAATGTAAGTTTGCAGAGTGGTATCTGATCATCGTCTACTCACAAGTATGGAAAACATGCTTTCCTGTGTTCGGCAATAAATTTGTGCCACCTATACTGTGCTATGTATGACAAGTCTGAGCTTTGTGGGCCAGACGGGTAGGGACGGGAGGGTAGAAAATGATACAAGGACAGTCTGGCTGGATATCCACTGTAGTGAATCCTCATGTCTTGTAACTATTTCCCATTATATTAAAACTAGCTACTTTTCTTCAGAAAAAAACAAAACAAAACTCACCTATCTCTATTTATGGGCCAGAGGTTGCTTGATTGATCTTTGCTTTATGTCTTTTCCAGCTTTCATTTTAAATAAAATGTGAATGAATTAAGTTGATGATCATGCTTCTCCGCCCAATACATTAAAAGTCACATATCTCCCTGCATAACCTCTATAACAGTCTCACTTTCTGCTTAATATCTATATTTCTGCAACATGCCACCAATCACACATCTCTAATTAACACCTAATTCTGTATTAATTTCCTTGTTGTTTTCCTTTGGGCTTGTGTAATGAGACAATAACTTACATTTGCAAACCACCCTATTAGCAATACTTGTTGGATTGTAACACCTTGTGGGTAGTTATCATGTAATTGTCTTTTCAAAATTATTACTCTATGTGTTAGATATTGGTTGCTGCTAGTTCTAAATGTGTTGCTAAATGTGTCACAAGATCACACACACACAAAAAAGAAGCAAGTTCTGCCTGTATTATGTGTCAGATTTTCCTGTGGAGCTTTAGTTTAAAAAATAAGCTAACATTTGCAGAAGCCACTGGATCTAATAGCCATGCGTTCTAATAATTGGGAATCAAAGGTCAGGGTGCAAGAATTGGTGCTATACCTGCTAATTCTGAACCACAGGGTGACTAGTTAAATTTCTGTGGCCTCAGTTTCTGCTAATATTTCAAAGGAAGAATCCAAACCAAGAACAGTATGTAAAGATCAGAAGAGAAACTAAATAGAGAGTGCTTTGTAAATTGTGAAAGAGCAGGCATATAACTGATCATGATGATTTTTTTCCCTCAGTGTGAATGGTGTCATGGGAATAAAAGCATTGATGGCATCCCCATTTCATTTCAATTCTGTAAGTGTTTGTTAAATCCCTGCAACGTGTCGGTCCCTGCTGTGCAAAGTGTCTGTGATTCAGAATTGGAACAAGTCAGCCAGACACAGCTCTTTCTCAAATTCACAAAGCTGTAAAACCAGGGGTATACAGTGCTTTAGGAAGCATGGATTAGGGATTTCTTATGGGGACAGGTACACTGTAGATCAGAAAGATAATGGGTATTTTGTCAGGTGTTCTCTGTGTGCCTTACTGTTGCCTATGAAGATAAACAGAGAAAAAAGAGAAGGTACCCAGAGAAGTATGATCTCCATCAGTTCTCTGAGAAACCCTTTGGAGACAATGGGGTCATTTATATATGAAAAAGGAAAGATAAAAATAAAAATGCAATTTATCCACCCAAGCTGCTTAAAAGTATGTATGTAATGCAACGTTTAGAGATACTCTTTGGATTCTCCAAGTTGCAACTATTCATAGACAAAGCTGTATTGACTCCAATGCTCTAAAATAAAATCCTGGAAGGGATGGAAATTACCATTTTTCTCTGTCCTCACTTGTGTTATGCTTCCTAGAATCTTTTGGGATAGACTAGGTTTCTCTCTCTCTCTCTCTCTCTCTCTCTCTCTCTCTCTCTCTCTCTCTCCTCCCTCTCCCTCTCCCTCTTCCCCTCTCTCTTCCCTCTCTCCCTCCCTCCTTCCCTCCTTTCCTCACTCCTTCCCTCCAAAATTGGGAAAATGATATAAATTATCCATGCTGCAGCCATCATCCTCTAGACATGGGTATGGTCAATAGTATGCAAAGGAATGGTGAATTCCACAGAGTACCACTGAAATTGGTGTCTGGAAATGAGTGAAAACAGTTCTATCCTGAAATCTTTCCAAGTTCTAACTCTTCAAAATTGGTTTACATAGAAAAGGAAGAAAAAACATTCCAGATCTTCCTTGTGCAAGATCAGATAGATATGTCTAAGAAAGAATTATGATATTGCAATCACTGCTTAAGAGGTACCCATCTAGAAATCTCTGGAATCTAATGAAATATGAAAGTAATATAGCAAACACTTGAGAGTAAAAGGTTGGGTAAGATTTTAATAATAAAGAATGACTTATAGCCAAATGAGAATGAAAAAACTGGTGTTAAAGGAATGGATCAGAAGGGAGGTTTACCTAAGAAAGAGCACTTAAAATAAACTAAGTCAAATGATGGGAGGAAGATTATGGTCAGAGCATAGACAGAATGCCATTTAAATGATATAAGAACAACAAATCATTCAAAAATTCTCTAGGTTCAGAATTAAAAAGTAGAAAGCAAAATTCACACTTGACCTCATGATGTATCATTATTTAATGTTAATTTCACAACCAATGTTTGAGGTGGTTACCAGTAACATTCTTTATAGATTGGAATGCAAAGGCCAGACTTTGTAATATTACCACTCCCTATTAGCCAAGCATTCAACCACATGAGGCGGGGGTGGGGGGTTCTATTAATATTCATACCACCACACCTTCCTAAGCTTATGTTTTTTTTCCATTTCTGCTACTGTGTTGGTTTAGCTCCATCACAATGACCAGTGGCTTGTCAGTAAGTTAACAAAGCAAAAACTAGAACAAGGTTCTCACATGTCTGCCCCCACCCTTATACTTCTGTATGTTTTCCTTTACTTTCTGACAGATTCAGGCGACATTTGCTTGATCGTACATTGTGCAAGAAGAACATAGAGAGACAAAGGTGCTCTGTGGTGTGCTTAGAATGTTTCCTCTCAAAATGAATAAGGAAGACAATGGATTTAGGAAAATATTCTAAGAGCCGAAGCCCAGGTTCTATTAAGTCAATAATAAAGTCACCTAGAAAGCATAACCAAGGCGCAAGCAAATAATTTTCCCCTTGCCAAGTACAGACATCGACTATTTCAAGTATCTATTGACCGGTGTCCCTGTTGTCCCTTCACTGAAGTGAATGCTGATTATAGTACTTGGTTTCTATGATTTAGTAACACTTTGTGTGTCGGGAAAAGGCAAATGCCTATTTCCCAGGGTTTTAGAGCAAGAATATTCAGGTTTGGTAGGTTTCTTCTTTCTTCATTTCAGTTTATAATATTCTGAAACAGCCATATTCATACTACAAGATAATCATCTTCCACTTGCTGAGACATTCAACAGAATTATGAACTGATTTGATCTTTACAATCCAGAATTTCTGTTCGGTTCTTTCACGGTATCTCTGCTCCATGCTGAAGTGCTTCTTCATATTCTGTACTACCTACCTCATTTCATTGAGATTTTCATCCATTTTCTCTTTCATTCCATTCATACTGTTAAATTCTTTTTTGCATGTTTTGTAAGGTATTTTGTCCACTTTGATATCTTTTTCATCTGTTAGAAGAGATCTAGAACGTTGGCAATTGTTCGATTATTTTAGGTTTGCATGTGTAGTGTGTTTATAGGTGCAGTTTCCATAACTTTTGGGATTGTATGTTTCATCTGAAATTATCCAGTGGACTTCTTGGTAAGTATCTTTTTTACTGGTGATGTGTGTTTGTTATGTTACGTTGTATATGTTTTCAATGAAGCTTAATGGAGTAACTCACCTACATCATGTTTGCCACTAAGGATGTTGGTCCAACAAATAGAATATGAGCTCCTGAAAAGCCCACTGTTGATTTAGAGCTTTCAAGTGTGGTTAATTTGTAATTTGTGTAGATACACAGGTATACACAGAAATGAAGGTGTAGTGTTCCCCCTTCTTGTTATTTATTTGGTGATAGTCCCATCTACGAATGGAGGTTTTCACAATCACTGTTGATGTTGTTGCTGGCTTTGATATGCAAGGTGATGCTGGTAGCCTGTGAGTATTGTGTCCATTGACTGGACACTGGTGCAGATCCTGGTACTTTTTATAGACGATAATATAATAGCTAGAATATTTCAGATCATCTGTCTGAACTGCTCCATAGGATCTGTCTATCAGAAACAACTTCTCCAGGGTCAAGAGAAATAGTAACAACAGGAGATTACTAATTTTTAACATAGCATAATTTCAGAAAAGAAAGTCTTGCTCAAGATGCCTCCCAGCAAGAGCACCCAAAGAGTGGATCTCTGAAGCCAGAGCACTGTGCAGACTGAACATCTTTTATTAACATCTGTAACATGCAGATTACTATGCTCATAGGGCTTAGTGAGACTCTTCATTTTTATCTACACTGCTGAGGGTAGAGAACCTTCACTCCATGAGGCAATGGGTTCTGTGCTCTGTTTCTTTGCTTGATATCACCCACCTCTAGATTGGAGTAGATGCCCTGCTCATTGCTGTTGGAACCAGAGTTCTCTACAGCTACCTCATCTGTGGCTCTATATCAGACTGATTTTCTCTTATGGAGGACTGATACAGCCTACACGACTCAATCCTTCCAATCTTGTCTAGCCCACTGTACAACTTTAAAGTATATGTACTTCTAGTGCCTCAGACAATTTTCTAGTGACCCTCTGAGACAGAAATAACAGGAATTGTAACTCCGGCTCACAGGGAAGTACACTGACCTCAAAAAGACTACAGGCTACAGAGTTGAATCATTTATTTGTTTATATTTGCTTGCAATTATTTTTGATCAGTTATTATCTATATCTGAGTTCCCTGCTTTTTAGAGAATGTGAAATTACCCATTCAAATTCATGAAGTATATGGGTTTTTTATTAAGATTAAGTTAAGGAAAACGTGTTCTTAGTGGAGTCAGGTAAATGTGTTTATCAGAAGGCTGAACATACAAAGTGGAGAAAGAAGTCCGTGAGTTCTAGCTAGTTCTCACAGTGCTAGTTATAGCAAAGGGTATATAGATTAAATCATCAAGGATTATTTGCTGCAGTAGCCAGTTCTGGATGAAGCCATGACACTCCCAAATAGAGGAATTCCAGTGGAAAACTGCACAGAAAAGAAGCTGCCTCTCAAATATGCTCAGAAGAAGGGGCAGACATTTGCAGAGCACAGTAGCATAGTAGTCACAGGGTGACACATAAATTCCAAAGGTAAATGTGTTGCCTCTAAGGTGAACCAGCTGAGAGAGTGGGGGGAACCAGAGTTTTTGAGGAGTGTGATGGGCTTGGGCAGAGGAAGCGTGGTGGTGTGAGATAGCATCCTTCTCTTCCATCAGATCACAAACAGATCTGCAAAGAGAGAAAAATGAGATATTGGAAATGGTTGATGAAGCCATTTTCTGTACTTTTTTCAGTTCAGGAATGACTGAAGGCAGGGAGGAGATGCTTCAGAAAAAGGGAGGAAATTTGAATTTGACTGAATTTGTTGCTGTTACTAAGAGTTAACACTTAACTGAAAAAATGTTAAGTTACATAGAACAATTTTAATACGATGTGACGGGAACACTGAGTGCCAAAAAGGAGAGAACACCTATCTTCTGACCTACATGGAGATAGAGGTCAGGAGGTCTGACTTGGTGAACCATGAAAACAAATGAGAAAGGAAAATATGAACTGGATTCTACTATCAAGATCAAGTATGCAAAGAAGAAAGACAATGTGCATTAAAAAAGGACAGCAAAGCTGTCGGGCGTGGTGGCACACACCTTTAATCCCAGCACTCAGGAGGCAAAGGGAGATGGATTTCTGAGTTCGAGGCCAGCCTGGTCTACAAAGTGAGTTCTAGGACAGCCAGGGCTACACAGAGAAACCATGTCTCAAAAAACAAAAAAGAAAAGAAAAGAAAAGAAAAGAAAAGAAAAGAAAAGAAAAGAAAAGAAAAGAAAAGAAAAGAAAAGAAAAGAAAAGAAAAGAAAGGAAAAAAAAAAAAGGACGGTGATGATTGACACAGTGGAATATGAAGAGCCCATAAGGGAGGACAGGAAGTTTGTTTAACCTGAACAATGGACTCACTCTGAGTTTCAGATATTATCAAAGAAGACATCTGGCATATTGAAGTAGTGAAGTGTATTTCTTCTTGAGGAAAGAAAAGTAAGAGAGGGAGAGGAAAAAGAGAGAGGAGAGAGAGAGACAGAGACAGAGAGACAGAGAAACAGAAAGACAACAGAGACAGAGAGGACAGGTAACCAAAGGAGAAACAAAAGAGAAGAGGGTGTTTTAGTAAATATTTAATGGGAACCAGAGATTTCTACTCTGTCTTTATCATTTAGTTCCCAGATAACAGACACACAATTTTGATATTTATGATGAGCCTTTACTTATCACTAGAGGCAAGCAGATATCTACCCTTTAAGCATTTATATCTACTTCCCTGACTTTAACCTGGGTTATAACTTGCTATGTCCCTTCTGGGATGCTCTTAAATTCAATTGGCCAGAACTCATGGCAATATTTTAAGATTCCAAATTCTTACTTCTCCATGTCTTTATTCACATTCTCTTCCTCTAACCATATCTATGCATAACTATATTTAATTGTAGAATACATTGTTGTCTTGGGTCATGATTTTGTCAGTATCACCTGCAACTCTCCCCTCCTCCCTGCTTCAACATTCAAAACAATCTTATGATTTTCAATTCAATTTAGGTCATCTAGCCTATCAGACTATCTCTATTCATGGAAGTGGTTATAGACAAAGGAGATTTCACTTGAAGGAAGTACCAGAAACAGAAAGGCTAATCATCACAAATAAATTTAAAATTTCATACATTTCCATGTTATGCGAAACAATTTCTTTTATTATGGGGAAACAATATTAACATTTTATTACAAGTCCCATCACTTGTGTGACTTTAGCCTCATGAATTAAGCTGGGAGTTTCAGTGAATGAACAGAGAAACATGCTCATTGTTGTGCTGGAAAACAAAGACAATTTTAATCAAACTGCTGGAGAACTATTTAGCTTAAAGAACGTGAAATAAGAAGAGATTTCCACTTTCAACTGCAATGCCATCTTGAGTTCTTTCAATGAAGATGAATGAATAACTCCATCATCTCAATGTGTCGTCTCTTTAACCAACATTCTGTCTGAGCTATGATTTGTGACGGTTTTACACAGGAAAAACTAATCGAGATATATCTTGGCTGTCAAGTCCTGGTATTCCTGTGGGCTTTCTGAGCAGACAGTTTTACCTCTTTCATTATCTTTGTGTTACAGATAATGGATAATAAACCAGCTTACAGTACCCAAAGGAGGCCTTCTTGGACCTAGAAAAGTCTTCAAACACACTGTATACACATTAAACTTTTCTTGCCCTCTGAAGACACCTTGAAATCAAATCAAAATTGCTTTACTTTCAAAATCAAGAATCAATTTCCCCCAGTCCCTGGTTGGAAAGGTAGTTTTATCTGTGGTCCCATCTGGTTCTTGAGGAATTTAATCCACCATTTTTCAGTGTTTGGTTGGGAGTACTGGGAGCTCCACGAGGGGCTCATTTTATAATCCAGATTTTCCCCCAGTGTCCCTCTTGCTTTCTCACCTCAGACTCCATGTATGAAGCCATTCATTCCTTCTCTCTGAGTCAAGAGACTCCTCTGTCTTAGCAGTTTTCCTGCACCCTGAAGTCTGGCTGCTGGGTAGGCTGTGGTATCTCCAGCCGCCCTCTTCTCTCCCACTCAGAGGCAAGGGTTGGCTTTACCATGACTTCAGGTAATTTATGTGTGTACAATTAATTAAATAAATGAGATTTTTAATGCTCACTTAATTTAAGACATTTTTCTTTGTCCCTGATGTTTTTGTTTGTTTGGTTTTTTTTTTCATTGTTTTTCTGAAAACTTCAGTCCATAGTGTTCTGATTTCTGATAATTTTCACCACAATTTCCTGACATGGCTTTGTTGCTTATATTAGTTGCACAACAGACATGAATGCTGACTAAATATGATAGGCTATCTTGAACTCTGATTCCAGACACATTTGGAATTTGTAGTGATTCCCATTTTTTTTTTTTAAATACCATTGTTGGAAAGAAAGGAGAGTTATATGAATGAGTGAGTCATCTGTGTGACTCTCACTGTGGGAATCCATTCCAGAATGAGCTCTAGGATATCATGATGATTTATCATCCCTGCCTAGAAACTTCTCCTCCTAGTGAACGTTTCACCCATGACCAAGTCCTAGGTGGTCAAATATGTCAGAAATGAATAATAATACGTAGGCAAATGAATGGGAGACATTTTGCTCTCTTTGAGGAGTTTTACACAGATGTATAGAAATAGTACTTTTTCTTATTAAGATCTTTCTGGAAGGTTTAACTGACTGCTGAGCCATTACAGAGTGATGACCTCATTAAGAGGGTGCTACAGTTGAAAAATATCACCAAAGGGTAGCATTTAAAATTCAATTTTTCACTTCAAACCAACTCATTTTGGATCCTTTACAATACCATTGCATTTTTGTCAACATTTCTAAAAGATTATTTCACGTTTTTTTGATATTAGCTTATTCAGTTTATATCCTGAAAACTGTGGCATGGTTCCTTTTTAATGACTTTAGAAAAATAAAACCACTTTGTTAGAATTAGCTCAAAAATTAAAATCATCACAGAGCTAGTTTAAGGACACCCACATTTGCCTACCCTCAAACTCCGTACCTATCACTAGCTAGCTATTTTTGCTTAATATCTATGACTTTCAAAAATAAAATTCCATTGAATAATTAATTTCATAATAACTATTATTGCTTGCTCTTGTATTAGGCTTCTGTTATGGCCATGACAAAGACCTGAAACATAAACTTAAGGAAGAAAATGAGTTTGTTGGCTCATGGAAAGGGAGCACCCACTCTATCCATCATAATGGGAATGTATGGTCTTGAGAACAAGGCAGCTGGTCCTCTGTATCCACAATCAGGGACCAGAGAGGAATGTGGCTACAGGACTACTTTCCTTGTTACTTAGTATTCAGCGCATAACACTGACTAAAGGATGAATAAATACTTGCATGTAGAAGTAGAATGGAAATTCTATTCTTAATTAGATCACTTTGGAAATGTATTTACAACTATGTTCTTGTGGGTACCTGTGTGTGTGTGTGTGTGTGTGTGTGTGTGTGTGTGTGTGTTTGATTAGGTTAGTTTACACATAATACAATTGACACTGACTCTTAAGCAGTAGAGCATCATAATTAATAATCATTGAAGTCATCACTCGTGATGCCTTTTCCCTATTATAGTCAATGTTTTTCTAATCTTCAACCAAAATTATAAATTTCAATGATGCACTTTTAGATTAAGAAAATCCAGAGTTTTACTTGTTTTTCATGAGATATTTTCTTTATTTACATTTCAAATGTTATCTCTCCTTTTCTGGTTTCCCCTCCAAAAACCCCTTTTCCTCTCCTCCCTCCTCCAACCTCACCAACCTACCCATATCTACTTCCTGGCTGTGGTATTCCCCTGTCTTAGTCAGGGTTTCTATTCCCGTACAAACATCATGACCAAGAAGCAAGTTGGGGAGGAAAGAGTTTATTCCGCTTACACTTCCACATTGCTGTTGATCACCAAAGGATGCAGGACTAGAACTCAAACAGGTCAGAAAGAAGGAGCTGATGCAGAGGCCATGGAGGGATATTCTTTACTGGTTTGCTTCCCCTGGCTTGCTCAGCCTGTTCTCTTATAGAACCGAAGACTACCAGCCCAGAGATGGTCCCACCCACAAGGGGCCTCTCCCCCTTGATCACTAGTTGAGAAAATGCCCCACAGCTGGATCTCATGGGGGCATTTCCCCAACTAAAGCTCCTTTCTCTGTGATAACTCCAGCTGTGTCAAGTTGACACAAAACTAGCAAGTACATCCCCTAAACTGGGGTATCAAGCCTTCACAGACCAAAGGCCTCTCCTCCCACTGATAACCTACAAGGCAATCCTTTGCTACATATGCAGCTAGAGCCATGAGTCCTACCATATGTACTCTTTGGTTGGTGGTTTAGTCCATGGGAGCTCTGGGGATACTGATTGGTCCATATTGTTGTTCCTCCTTTGGGGCTGAAAACCCCTTCAACTCCTTGGGTCCTTTCTTTAGCTCCTCTGTTGCGGACCCTGTGCTCAGTCCAATGGTTGCCTGAGAGTATCCACCTCTGTATTTGTCAGGCACTGGTAGAACCTCTCAGGAGACAGCTATAACAGGTTTCTTTCAGCAAGCACTTGTTGGCATCCACAATAGTGTCAGGGTTTGGTGACTGTATATGGGATGGTTCCCCAAGTGGGGCAGACTCTGGCTAGCCTTTGCTTCAGTATCTGCTCCATACTTTGTCTCTGTAACTCTTTCCATGGGTATTTTGTTCCCCCTTCTAAGAAGGACTGAAGTATCTACACGTTGGTTGTCCTTTTTCTTGAGCTTCATGTGGTCTGTGAATTGTATCTTGGGTATTCTAAGTTTCTGGGCTAATATCCACTTATAAGTGACTGCATACCAAGTGTGTTCGTTTGTGATTGTGTTACTTCACTCAGGATGATATCCTCCAGATCCATCCATTTGCCTAAGAATTTCATGAATTCATTGTTTTTAATAACTGAGTGTGTAAATGTACCACATTTTCTGTATCCATTCCTCTGTTGATGGACAGCTGGGTTCTTTCTAGCTCTGGCTATTATAAATAAGGCTGCTATGAACACAGTGGAGCATGTGTCTTTATTGCAAGTCAGAACATCTTCAGGGTATATGCCAGGAGTAGTAATCCTGGGTCCTCAGTTAGTACTATGTACAATTTTCTGAGAATCCTCCAAACTGATTTCCAGAGTGGTTTATCAGAATGTAATCTCACCAGCAATGGAGGAGTGCTCCTCTTTCTCCACATCCTCACCATCATCTGCTGTCACCTGAGTTTTTAATCTTAGTCATTCTGTCTGTTGTGAGGTGGAATCTCAGGGTTGTTTGAATTTGCATTTCCCTGATGACTAAGGACGCCGAACATTTCTTTAGGTACTTCTCATCCACTTGGTATTCCTCAGTTGAGAATTTTTTTTTTTTTTTAGCTCTGTACCCCATTTTTAATAGGGTTATTTGGTAATACTATTTTGATTAACTAGATAATGTCTACTTTTAAATGTTTTAAATGTTTTTCTTTTTTCATTTTTAATATTTATTTATTTATTTATACTCCATATTTTATTCCTCCCCTGCCCATCCACCCTTCGACTGTTCCACATCCTTTACCTCCTTCCCAACCCCCACCCCCACTCAACATAATGTCCCCATCCTCCATCCCACCTGACCTCTAAACTCCCTGGAGCCTCCATCTTCTCTGACTAAACCCAGACCTGGCATTCCTCTGCTGTATGCGTGTTGGGGGCCTCATGTCAGCTGGTTTTTGCTGCCTGTTTCATGGTCCAGTGTTTGAGTGACCTTGGGGGTCCAGATTATTTGAGGCTGCGGGTCCTCCTACAGGGTTGTCCATCCTTTTCCTCACCTTCTTTCAGTTTTCCCTAATTCAACAACAGGGTTCAGCTGCTTCTGTCCATTGGTTGGGTGCAAATATCTGCATCTGACTCTTTCAGTTGCTGTTTTGGGTCTTTCAGAGTGTGATCATGTAAGGTCCCCTTTTTGTGAGAGTTCCACAGCCACAGTAATAGTGTCAGGCCTTGGGACCTCTCCTTAAGCTGGATCCCACTTTGGGCCTGTTGCTGGACTTTCTTTTCCTAAGGCTCCTCTCCATTTCCATCCCTGTAATTCTTTCAGACAAAAATAATTATGGGTCAGAGTTGTGACTGTGGGATGACCCTCCCCTCCCTCACTTGATATCCTGTCTTCCTGCTGGAGGCACTCTTCACTAACCCCACATCCGATAGAGAGCTAATATCCAAAATATATAAAGAACTTAAGAAGCTAATCACAAAAAAAAACCAAACAACCCAATCAAAAGCTGGGGTACAGAACTAAACTGAGATTTCACAAATGAGGAATCACAAATGACTAAGAAGCACCTAAACAATTTTTCAAAGTCCTTAGTGATCAGAGAAATGAAAATCAAAAAGACCCTGAGAATTCAAGAGTGGCTAAGATCAAAACTTCAGGTGACACCACATGTTGGCAAGGTTGTGGAGTAAGTAAGAGACATACTCCTCCATTGCTGGTGGGATTGCAAGCTGGTACAACCACTCTGGAAATCAATCTGGAGTTTCCTCACAATATTAGAAATAGATCTACTGGAAGACCTAGCAGTACCACTCTAGGGAATATACTCAAAAGATGCCCCACCATGTCACAGAGGCACGTGTTCCACTATGTTTATTGTGGCCTTGTTTGTGATAGCCAGAAGCTGGAAACAACCCAGACGTCTCACGACAGAAGAATGGATACATAAAATGTGGTTCATTTACACAATGGAATATCACTCAGTTATTAAGAATGAGGATATCCTGAGTATTGCAGGTGAATGGTTTCAACTAGAAAATGTCATCCTGAGTGAGGTAACTCAGACCCAAAATGAATTTTTCTTTTGGAAGATAATATTTCTAAATGATTTTCAATTATGCAGATATCATTTGAATTGTAATTTTTAAAGTTTATATTTGGTAATTTTTTTTTTTTTTTTGGTTTTTCGAGACAGGGTTTCTCTGTATAGCCCTGGCTGTCCTGGAACTCACTCTGTAGACCAGGCTGGCCTCGAACTCAGAAATCCGCCTGCCTCTGCCTCCCGAGTGCTGGGATTAAAGGCGTGCGCCACCACGCCCGGCTTGGTAATTTTTTTATTTTCTTTAGTAGCCAACTTGCTTCAGCTTCTGCGAATATTCAAATTATGTAATTATATATTTTTAAAATATAACTAATATTTAGTTAAATTTTACTGCTTATTTACTAATGTGTCAGCTCCATATTAACTTTAAACCCTAATCATTTACTTAGTAGTAATCAAAATACTAACATGACATATATTTCATGATTATTTTTGAACATATAATATTTATTGTACAACTAATTCATATAAAGAATCACATTCTCAAGCTGATGATTTGCTTAGTTTTCTAAATTTTCAATATTTTCCTCTTTAAAATATAAATAAAATGAAAAGATTTTAAGAACTAGAGAATCTGGAACTATATTGTGAGACTGTGTCTTCTAGTAATGTCAGAAGCTACAGTCATACATTCTCCTAATATGTCTGTCTAAATACAAGCTGAAACAGGAAGACTTGAATAGACATGCCAAAGTAAATGGGCAGGGAAGCACATGATGCCCCATCCCTACACATGAACTCCATGAAACTAAGGAATGCTATAACTGGGAGAAATGTCTTCCCCAGAGAAGGGTACACCAACTGGTTACTAAATACTAAATGGACAGTAGTGGGAGCATATGCACAATAACATTATATGGGCTAAACAGGTGGCATTTTTGAATTTAAAAATACATCTAAGTATACGTAACAATTATTTTAAATTAAACCCAAAAAGCACAAATTTGGGAAATTTGAGACTGAGAAAGAAGAAGCAGGAAATGACGTAATCATCCATTGAATTATAATTTCAAGAATAAAAGAAAAATTTAAAGAATAAATGAAAATAAAAAATTAAATAGAAGTAAATTCATAAGCTGAAGGAGCATCCTTAATTCATTCACTCAAATTCAATTCCTCTGGGGGAGTTAGGAGTTAGGAGTATTAAGGACATGACAGACTTTACCCATGAAAAGTCACTGCCCAAGCAAAGGGGAGGAATCCCAAGGAGAATGCTGAGTGTATGTGTGTAAATGCCTAATATATTAAGAGTCAGAATAGGGCATCCAAGGAATCTACTCTTCAAAACACAGGGTATCTGAACCATGTAAGGATTACCACAGAAAAAAAGCTATAGCATCTTAGAGCGTGGGGGGCTTAACCCAGGATGCTACCTGGTGTGAAATTTCCCAGTCACTAAAGACTTATGACAAACGACCTCATCTGAGATTTTTCAACATATAGTAGCAAATTTCTCCGTGCTTAGTAAAGAGTCTGAAGTATAAGTGAATAATTATTACTGATTGTTAAATCTCCAATAGTTTCTTGCCTAACTTAGAATGAAAACTCCTGTCCCCAAACTTTATATCTAAAAGCCTCAGCTCTAAGATGGTGCTATTCAGAGCCTCTAAGAAAAGCATTATAGTGAACAAGTTCAGAGGGTAGCATCCTGATTTGGTAAGAATTGGGGCAAAGAACAGGACCTGTTGAAAGAGAAGCAGAGAATTATTACCAGGAGCCACCTTGTCTGACTTTAAGACATCTCATGTTCTAGCCTCTGAGACACCATGGTTTTTTGGTTTTGGATTTGGTTTTGGTTTTGGTTTTTGGTTTCTTGTTTGTCTGTATGTTTGTTTTTGTTTTTGTTTTTGTTTTTGTTTTTGTTTTTGTTTTTGGTGTTTGAGTACTTAACCTGTGGTATTTTGTTAGGTAATTCTAAGCAATCTTCCTTCTTCCTTTTTCTGATATTCTGTAATATAAAAACACCTCAGATCTTATCAGCCAAGGGATTCCATGGCTCTATTTTTCCCACATGCATTTTCCATTCTTACTGCATCACTACAATTTGGATTCTGTTATATAACTAATTCTGTATAGATGATTAATGTTGTGGTACCCTTGTACTACTCATATAAAAGCTGTGCATCCTCCTTATTAAAGAGTTCTACAGTGATGATGTCTTTAAATGTCAGATGAAATATATGTTTTTGCAATTCCTGGAATAGAAAATTTGTCAGGATTTCTCCTATTACTATAAAATTAGATACTAAAACCCCCATATTTAAGATACACACATTACTTATAAGAGCTCACCTAGTGATGGAGGCTGATTGCATTCAGAAATTCAATTAAAAATAAGTGAACATCACTGGTTCTAACTCCTACCCCAATATTTTTCTACTACGAGTTAATTAAATCACTAGGTCATCTTGGGGATTCTATAATTTTAGAAACAGTACTAAACTTTATCATGTTGCAGCCTGTGTCTGTGCTCAGCTCACTGCTTCAGAAACTCAGAGCTTTACATGGAATACCAATAAATCGGGAAATTCTAAAACAATGTGTTGGAGATAGGAACACATAATGGTTCTTCTTATGACCTGTCACTTGAAGGCATACCTGGAAAGAAAAAATATAGAATGTGAAAATTGTACACATGTCTTAGAAGCATATTTCAAATTTCTACTTAGGATAGTAGAAATGCCAATGGACCTAAAATTTCAGGAATAAATTAGCATTTCTAATTCTGCTAATAAGTTTAATACAGTTTTGTGTACCTCTATTTATCATTCACAGCATAGGCTAGAATAAATAGCCCAGATATTTTATTTATGATTTATGATATATTATATACTGAAATATATATATGTGTGTGTGTGTGTGTATGAGTGTGTACTTCTATATGCTACACAGAAATTATGAAAAAATCAAATATCTACTAAGAAATTTTTGTCCTTATGATCAACTCCAACACATTTTCATTTAGATAATTAAATAAAATTGTTCAGTATTAATTTTGTTCTCTATATATTGGTGATCACTCTATTAACATGCAAAGACATACACCCATTGTTTATCTTGAATGTATTTCTACAACATGTAAAAATATGTAAAATAAAACCTTCTACCTGAAAGTAAATGGTTACATTGAGTCAAAAATTCTCAAATTCTTCAGGATAATTTGGACAATAAGTCTGAGGTCCATTTTATTTATCTCTTCATCTTCAATGCATTACTTCACTCACAGTAATTATGTAATTTTCTAAAAGATACTGTGTTGTAATACTGGATCTTACTTGCTGACAGTGAAAGAGACAAGGTATGCCAGTAATGATGAGGAGGAACTCCAAGGAAATCATTGTGTGAAGGCTGTCTTGATGGAGGGAATAGTAAAACATGAATAGTATAAAAGTAAGGGGTGGAGAAACTGGAAGTAGTATAGTCTAAACAGAAGGGATAAGATGCATGAGCAGAGGTGAAAGGGTTATCTAAAATGAGTGGTTAATGAAAAAGATATATGGAAAACTGGTATCTTGAAATCAGAAGAGGTCATTTGAATAATAATGTCTCCTATTGTCTTATATGCTTAAATGTCTGGTCCCCAGTTAGAGGAACTGACTGGAAAGGATTAGAAGGTATGGCCTTGTTGGGGAAGGTGTGCTACTGGGGGTGGGTTTTGATGTTTCAAAAGCCCAGGCCTGGTGAAGTGTCACTTTCCTGTGGGTCAGGATGTGAACCCTAGCTACTTCTCCATCACAATTCCTGCCTGGCAGTTTCTAGACTTCACATTATGATGCCCATGAACTAACTCTCTGAAACTCTAACAAGCCCCCCATTAAATACTTTCTTTTATAAGAGTTGCTTTGGTCATTGTGTTTAACAGAAATAGAATAATAATTAAGTTACCAAGTAAAAATAAAATATTTTTTTTTTATTATTTTCTTTATTTACATTTCAAATGCTATCCCGAAAGATTCCCATACCCCTCCCCCCACCTCTGTTCCCCTACCCACCCAC